>NW_005199443.1:320178-339457 GCF_000372725.1 Emiliania huxleyi CCMP1516 | reverse complement strand
CCCCCCCCCCCCCCCCACCCTCTCTCTACGGTGCCGCCTCGCTCTCGAGAGGCAGGGGCACCGTGCGATTTGCCGCGGACCGCGCAATTGACAGAACGTGTGTGTTGCAGATTTTGCAGGGGGCCGTCGCTTGGCTCGCCCCTCGGGAGCAGAGGGTGTTTTTGTGGTTAGATTGCCTTTATCTGAGGGCACTCGTCTCGAGTCTTTCGAGTCCTCGAGTCCTCATTTCAAGCCCTAAAGTTAAAGAAAGAAAGAAAACACACAACCCAAACGGGAGGGATCGAGTATGCCGGATAGGGGAGGAGGACACAGGGTCCACACCTGCACGAGCAGGATTTTGGAAGATTCTGCGATGCCAACGGCGAGGGCGGTCGAGTGCACGGAGCTAAGTGCCTCGCCGTCCTCGCCGGAGTCGCTTAGGCTAAGGCTTAGGCGGCTCCAGTGGTGTACCTGTGTTAGTGCCAGTGCGCGCCAGTCCCGTGCCCAGTCCTGTGCCCAGTGTTGTGCGAGGGAGTTAAACGATAGCGGTCACGCCGTAGCTCGCGCATAGAAGCAGGAAGCTAGGCAGAGGCCGCATCGTGTTCGCTTCGCTGTAACAAGTTTGATCCAAAACAAGAACACAAGTTTGGCTCTACTAATATAGCGCGCGGATAAAGCGCGCGCGCCGCGGTGGCGGCGAAATATAATATTATTTCAGAGGAATATAGTGTGAATGCCCGGGAACAGCCCCTCCTGGCCCGAGTGCGGGGCGCGAGGGACAAATAAATTCAAAGGGCATGAAAGTCGTCGAGCTGCTTGATCAGGCCAGTAAAGATGGCCCGCGAGGCAGCCTTCGTGAGCAGGTCGGCGAGCATCACGACGCCGGGGAGGTGTTCGACAGAGATAACGCCACGGCTGACGAGATCGCGAAGAAACTCGGCGGCGCGCAAGATGTGCTTGGTCTTCTTGAAGGCAACGGGATCGAAGGCCATGCCGACGGCGGACTTGCTGTCGCAGTTGATGACGCTGGCGCCGTCGATGGAAAATCCAAGGTCGATCAGTAGCTCACGGATGAAAATCACCTCCTTGGCGGCTAGCATGGCGCCAAAGAACTCTGCCTCGGCACTAGACAGCGTGACAGATCGCTGCATTTTGGAGAACCAGTGGAAGAGACATCCGTAGAAGAAGAACATGCCACCGGAGCAAGAGAACTTCGTTGCCCAGTTTGAATCGACGTAGCTCTCAAGGTTGCGGTTGGGATTCGGCTGCATGACGAGGGCGCGGTCAGCTGTGTCGCGCACGTAGATAAGCACCCGGATGGCGGCTTTAAAATGCGACGGGCCAGGGTTAGTCATGAAGCGAGCAAGCTGAGACGCTGAATAAGCAATGTCGACGCGCGTCATATTGGCAAGCCACAGTAGTCCGCCGACGATGGCCATGTAGGCGGTGCGGAACTCGGACATCTTGTCGTATTCAACAGATCCAACAGCGGGCTGATCATCGGCGGACAGTTCGAGCCCCTCTTCCATAGGCGAGTCGAAGCGGCGTGAGCGGGACCGATCGAAATAGGCGCTGAACTTGGTAACGAGGTCGGCGGCGTAGAGGCCCTGCGACAAGTTCAGGGTCCGTGCGGCGCGGTCACGCGTGATGGCGGTGTTCAGTATCCATTCGAGCTCGCCCTTGTCCTCGGTAGGAAAGCGCTTGGAGATGTCGGCAACAAAACGGGCGCGCAGCGTGGGGCAGTTGTCGGCGATGAGTATGTCGTCGACGTAAACTAGCACCCATAGGACAAAATTGCCAGATCGGTAGATATACAGGCACACGTCGATGGTCGAGCGAACGAATCCCCAGGAAACGAGGAAGGAGGTGAGGAGTAGCCCCCACTCTCGCCCTGCCTGTTTGAGTCCATAAAGGCTGCGCCGGTCCCAGGTGTCGAGGGCAATGAGACCAGAAAGTTCCTTGTTAATAGCTTCGCGCCATTGCTCGACTTGAGGGCTAGACATGGCCTGCCGGTAGCTTTTAGGCACTCGTAGTGCACCCTGATCGGCGGTGAGGGTAACTGCGTATGCAGTGCAGGCAATCCGAGCGGCGGCGATGAGTGAGAATTCGTTGCCAATAGGGTCGTAAGTGTCGAAAGCGGTGTTGACGGATCCAAGGCAATCGACGAAGGCTAAGAAATCAGCGGCACATGATTCGCAGTAGACGGCATTGGAGATGAGGGCGGCAGACATGTTGACGGCGAGGCACGCAGTAGGAACGACGTAGTAACTCAGGAACGAGCAAGCAAAGTGACCAAGCTCCCTAAGGCGTGTAGAGCGGCGCAAAGGCTGTCGAGGCTCAAGGTCAGGCATAGGAATCGGTTCCGTAGCGCGCGGCGATCGTATTGGGCCATGAGTGCACCTGTATCGCGGGGCTGCGGAGGGCCGAAAATTCAGATTGGCCGCAGTAGGTGGGTGAGGCCTCAGGAGCCGACTGTAGCGCGTGCTCCATCGCCTGGGAGGTAGTGTGAGTGGAGGCACACGTGTCCTCACTTGTTCTGGTCCGAAATCTGCAAATAGCGAGGAAGAAGTCAGAAAATGGATCGTCGAAGCAAATGGTGGACTCGGACGGGCTCGAAGAGGCCGGCCGAGTGCATTGTTCAGATCCTTCATCCCGCATAGGGTTGTGCTCGCACACGCCAGGCGCCCAGGTGGTGGCTGACATATAGGGTGCAAGGCTTGTCCATGGTAGCGTACACGTTGGAGCTGCCATGGTGGTCGACGCTGTCATGTCGCTGGTGGTGTCGGCCTCGGCGATGCAGTAGTCGAGGCCGTTCTTCCCGGTAGAGAAGTCATAAACGATAGCGGTCACGCCGTAGCTCGCGCATAGAAGCAGGAAGCTAGGCAGAGGCCGCATGTGTTCGCTTCGCTGTAACAAGTTTGATCCAAAACAAGAACACAAGTTTGGCTCTACTAATATAGCGCGCGGATAAAACGCGCGCGCCGCGGTGGCGGCGAAATATAATATTATCTCAGAGGAATATAGTGTGAATGTGTCTTTCCCCCTTCTCGACTGTCTGTGCTTGTGCGTCTTGGGTCCGGAGTTGTGCGTTTATGTGAATGCCCGGGAACAGGAGTTTTGGAAAATTCTTCTCGCTGTCCCCTTCCTGCCACTCCCAGCGTTGCCGTGCCGTCGCTGACAGCGTTGCCGTGCCGTCGCTGCCAGCGTTACCGTGCCGACACATGTCGAACGACGACACCCTGGAGCTGACGATCAAGAGGCTCGTGAGACCAGTCCGTGGCTTTCCCAACCCCGACTTCACGTTCGGCGACATCACGCCGCTCTTAGCGGACGGGCATGCGTACAGCGCAGTCATCGACGCGTTCGTTGAGCGCTACAAGGACGCGGGGCTCGTGGCGATCGCAGCGCCCGAGGCGCGTGGCTTCTTCTTCGGCTGCCCTGTCGCTGCAAAGCTAGGCATCGGCTTCCTTCCCGTTCGCAAGATGAATCAGCTGCCTGGCGACACCCACCGAAGCCCGATTGTCGCTATGGATTATGGCGAACGCTGCTTGGAGGTCCACTCCGACATCCTACCAGGTGGTAGAACGGGCAAGGTTGCTGTAATCGACGACATTCTCGCCACGGGTGGCTCCGCCTTGGCGTGCTGCGGCATCCTCGAGCAGCTCGGGATGCATATCCACGAGGTGGCGGCGGTGTACGACTACTCGGCGGGGAAGTCGGCCCTGCCTGGGCGTGGGCTGCTCACGGACCAGGGCTACTCGGTCTTCGCGCTCGCGAAGTTCTGCGACGACCGCGTCGAGGGCAAGATGCTGTGGTGGCTCGAGCGCGGCACAGACGACGATGTCGTCCTCTCGCCGCACATCGGGAAAATGAACAAGCAGCACTGAGCGCTGCTCGTACGTCTTGGTCCTACGTAGTACGCGTCACGCATATCTTGCGCCGCCGTGGCTTGTCGCCGGGAAATTCTTGCCCGTGCGCGTACCACCTGTGTTAGTGCCAGTGTGTGTGTGCGCGCGCGCGCGCGCCCAGTGCCCAGTGTTGAAGTTGGAGCAATTGGAGTGCAGCGCAGCGCACCTGAAAAGAAGTCGAGGAGGAAGACAGAAAAAGAATTCGCGCGTCATAGCGCTCCACCTTGGCGCTTTAGCCCACCACCGCCGCCGCTGCCGCCGGTAGCTACTCCGGACCTGGCCTTTGATCACAGTGGACCCCCATTCACACCTAGACACGGAGGCACCTCTCCACGTCCGCTGCCGGCTCCGCTGCTCTGCAGGCTCCGGATAGGCCCTGCCCACGGCTCAGTCACCCTTACCTCGCTCGGGGTGCCAACACTAACTCAACCGCCGAGATCGACCCTATGCAGGCGACCAGGCGCAAACAGACCTCGGTCTGAGGCGCGCTACACCGCCTTCGGCACTCGCCCTCGCCCGCGAGCCCTCGGACGCGCCCCACCCGCGCCCTCACCAACCAAATCCCTCGCCTGAAGCAATCTGAAACCGCCAACACGGCGGATATCACGCGAGATCTAGTCAGAGCTGACACACAGCTCCATTCACACCTCGCGACCAGAGGCGACTACCACCCTCGACAAATCCCCGGAACCCCACCATCGCTCGCCTACCCTCCGCGTACGGCGACACCCCGACACGCCACCTCGGCAACACCCCAACATCGGCAGGAAAGATTCACGCCCCGACGGCGCTATAACGCCGCCCCACCCACACAGACTGGACAGGCCTGCTCTCGGAGAGGGGGACTAGGGGGCCAAATCCACGGCCACAACCCCCTAGAGGCAATGGTGCTGAGAGAAGGAGCTCGGCTGCAAGGGTAGCAGAGCACCACTCCTACGCCCACGCCCCCTCAAAGACGGCAGAAACAGTCACACACGCAATTTATAGTACATGGCCCAGCTCGCGCCATCGACCACACTCGAGCTTTGCAGCGCGCGGGCTCACACTCTACTATAGGCCCCCTCGACGCCCACTTCGAGTTCTACTCAGCTAAGGGCCGCACTTGACGCTGTAAGCAGCGCGCGGCGAAGCAGTTTGGCGCTTGTGGTGAATCAAATGGGAATCTAGCCCAAGGTCGGAGAGTCGTGTCATAGGAGAGGAGAGAGTGTGGAGATGTTTTGTGCGGGATCAGGCCCGAGTCCCTAGTGTCGCCGGAGCAGGTAGCTCCCTTTTTCGTAACAGGAACAATTTTTTTGAACCGTGAACGAACCAGGCGGGGCAGCGTCGGGCCGAACCGTGAACCGTGAGAACCGACTAGCACCCGCCCCGAGTCCGTGAACCGCGAACCGTGAACTAACCGTGAACCGCGAACTGGTTCATGAACCGGGTTCACGGGTCACCTCGTGAACTGAGAGGGCTGCGTCGAGAGCTCCTCTTTCTTCGCTAAAGATCTGCCAACCCCCTGCTGGGGCGCTTAGATCCTCGGCGCCCCACCTGACCAGCCGCGATCTGTGGCGCCCCCTGCCGAGGCACAAGATCCCCAGCGCCCCCCCGTCAGACGGTGCGATCTTGAGCGCACCATCGTCCGGGTCAGGATCCTGAGCGCCCCTCTTAGGATCCTCACAACCCCTTTTCTGTCGTTCGGGCCGCGGTGTATCTTCGTATGAAGATACACCTCTTCGTTTGGGCCGGGCCGTGTATCCTCGCATAAGTGTCTTCAGTGTATCTTCCGTCCGTTTAGATACACGGAGCAGTGTATCTTCTCTCATGACACGAACCTCCCTCCTTGGAACCTCCCAAGGGGGGGGGGGGCGTGCCGGTCCTTGCTGGCGCGTGCTAGCACTAGAAAGAAAGCCGATCGCCTAACACTCCTCTCCTTAAAATCCCTGTGACGTGAAATCCCTGTGAGCTGTGTGGTGGCGGCGTGCCGTCCTCCAATCCCTCCTTTGGGGTGCCTGTGTTTTCTTTCTTTCTTTCTTTATATGTACCCGCGGCCGCGCGAGACGCGAGAGAGCAGACCGCAGTCCCACGCCACGCACCAGCGCCACGGCCGGAGACAGCGCCATGGAGAGAATGGAGTATATGGAGACACTGACAGCGCGCACCCAGGCGCCAGGGCGCCGGCAGGGGGAAGCCAGGTCGCATCGCTGGCTCGCAGAGCGAAAAAAAATTCGTCCTCGCATGCAAAGAGAACGAATAAAAAATACATGCGCGGTGCGCACACGTGCCGCAAGACCAAGAGCGCCACACGGCCCACTCCCGCGCGGACTCCGGACACCGGCCACCGCTTGCGGGCCCGGCCGCGGCGGCTCTCTACCCTACTCAGCCCGCAGCGGCAGGCGAGGCAGGCCAGCCGCGTGCCGGGCAAGGTTGAGCGTGTTCTTGAGCAGCATCGCGATCGTCATCGGGCCGACGCCGCCCGGCACGGGAGTGATCGCGCTCGCGCGCCGGCTGGCCGCGTCGAAGTCGACGTCGCCGCACAGCCGGAAGCCCTTGGCCGTGTCGGCAGGCTTTGTGTTCATGCCCACGTCGATGACGATTGCGCCCGGCTTGATCCAGTCGCCCTTGACAAACTCGGCGGCTCCGATGGCGGCGACGACGATGTCGGCGCGCCGCACGTGCGCAGGGAGGCCCGCCGTCTTGGAGTGGCACACCTGATCTCGGGTGATCTCGGGTGATCTCGGGTGACATCGGGTGATCTTGGGTGAGGTCTGGGACCTCGGTTGATCTAGAGTGATCTCGGGTGACTTGGGGTGATCTCGCGTGTCCTCGTGTGACCTCAGGTGATCTCGGGTGACCTCGGTTGATCTCGGGTGATCGCGCCGTCACGGTCCCGTCCATCGACTGGAGCATGTGCGCCACCGGCATGCCGACGATGTTGGAGCGGCCGACCACCACGCACTCCTTACCTCGCACGGCCACGCCCGAGCGCTGCAGCAACTCGATGCAGCCGGCGGGCGTGCACGGCACGGCGAGCGGCGGCTGAAGGCGGGAGGCGGGGGCGGCAGTGAGGCGGGCGAGACGCGCGAGGAGATCCGAGGGCGGCGGTCGAACAGAGCCAGCGACGAGAGAGCGGCCGGGAGGCGGGTAGCAGGACTCTGGCAGCCGCGAGGCGACTCGGTGTGCAAGTGTTACCTTGCCGCCGCGCAAGCACATGTTGCCGACATTCTCGGACGAGAAGCCGTCCGCGTCCTTCTCGACTCTGATGCTCTCGAGCACCTTCGCCTCGTCGATGTGCTTGGGCAGCGGAAGCTGGACGAGGATGCCGTGCACGCTTGGGTCGCTGTTGAGCTCCTGCACGCACTGCAGCAGCGCCTCCTCGGTCACGCTCTCTTCGAAGGTCTTGTCGATGGAGTGGAACCCCACCTCTGCCGCCGCCTTCTTCTTCATCTTGACGTACGTGGCTGAGTCTGTGCGGGCGCCGACGAGCACCACCGCGAGGCCGGGCGTGACTTTGTGCGATGCAATGAGCGCCTCGCTGTGCTGCTTCACCTCCCTCCGGATCGCAGCCGCGATGGCCTTGCCGTCGATCAGCCGTGCAGCGCCGCCCGCTCCTCGCAGCCTCGCCAGCAAGGCGGGCACACAGCAGCAGGCGACGATGGAAAGGACGATGAGAAGCATCGCACTCTGTCCGACCGGCTCGTCAGTGGCGGGCAGCGGCTGCGGAGGCCGCCGCTTCCAGAAGGCCTCGACGAGAGGCAGCGTGAGGAGTGCGAGTACCGGCGACATTTGCCGGGGGGGGACAGCCCGCTTGTGTCGTAATTAAAGAATTTTCCAAGCAAACTGTGCTCGACCCAGCCCTAGCTTGGGATTCCCTTTTATTTATTTATTAAAGGAAAGGTTAGCACCCTGCGAGCAGCATTGTCGATGCTCTGAGCGTCGCCAAAAAGGCGTTGAACGAAAAAGGCAAAACACAAACACAAAAGGCGAGGGCAAACAAGAGACAGCGCCAGCATTCCCATATCCCTGCGCGATCGCGTATTATGATCGGTGTGAAAACAGCATAGTAGGTTGTGTTGTAGGTGTGAATATAGTAAGTAGTACATGCCCCTGTGAGCTCAGCCTCAGGCAGTCCTCTAGTGTGCCTGGACTTGGCCTGAGCAAATAGTAGCGTTTGGGGCGTGATGGTACGAGTGGAGCCTTAAAGTCACTTCGTAGAGTATAAATAAATAAATAAAACGGAATTCCCAAGCTACAGTTGTAGGCCTGGGTCGAGGACAGACACGTCCCCCCCCACCTTTGCAGGATTTTGCAAAAGCGAGGCTCGGTTACACACTCGGCGGCACGAGGGCAGGGCTGGGCGTCCTTTTGTGCTCGGAGGCGTTTTTTCTCTTTTGCCGCAGCACCTCCATCCCACGTACCACACATGCCGGACGAGCCATCGCCGGCGGTGCCTCCCGCGACCATCCGGGTCAATCGGAAGCGCATGCTCCTCACCATCAAGGTGGCACTGCACCACGTCTCTCCTTCGCAGATCGAGTGCAACACCAGCAAGACGCGGATCGAGCTGACGACGACGGGGCGTCGCCGGTTCGCGCTGTCGCGGCGTTACCCGAACGGGACCGAGTGCGACGACGCGCAGACGTCCGCCAGCATGCAGGGCCACGTTCTCGTCGTCGAGATGCCAATCACCAAACTCGGCGCGCGACGCAGCTCCGAGAGACAGCCACCGTGTCTGACTCCCGAGAGCCGAGACACAGTCCCGAGAGACAGTCCCAAGACACAGCCCCGACCCCGAGACAGTCAGCCGAGACGCCGGCCAGGCTGCCCTCTCGGTGACGCATCAACGACACGTCCGCAGGCGCCATCCCGTCCTTGCACGCGACTTTGCCCACGTCCGCAGCGCCATTTGCGCCGCCGGCGGCGGGGGCATCGGCCAAGAAGAAGAAGAAGAAGGAGGCGGCCGAGGCGGCCGAGGCGGCCGAGGCGGCGGAGCCGCCGGCAAAGCGCCCGAAGAAACGGCCGGCGAAGGCGGCGGCGCCAGCGGCGGAGGCGGCGCCAGCGGCGGAGGCGGCGCCAGCGGCGGAGGCGGCGGAGGCGGCGGAGGTGGAGGCGGCGGAGGCGGCGGAGGCGGAGGGCGCCAAGCGCCGCAAGAAGCGGCCAGCGGCGGCGGCGGCAGAGGCCGCGTCCTCCTTCTCGGTGGCGGAGGCCGATGCTCCCGCGGCTGCTGCTGCTGCGGCGGCGGCGGCGGCGCCCAGGAGCAAGAAGGTAAAGGGAGCGCGCGCCGCGGGTGCGGGCGGCGGCGGAACAAGGTCGGCCGGCGGCGCGGCGGACCGGGGCGGGGTAGGTGTGGACGAGAGCACGCTCGCGGTGATGGAGGAGGCGGCGCGGGCGGAGGAGGCGCGGCGGGAGGCGAAGCTGCGGCGTATGCGCGCCTTCGAGGTCCGGAACACTTCCGAGACACTTCCGAGACACTTCCGAGACACTTCCGAGACACTTTCGAGGCACTTTCGAGACACGTCCGAGACGCCGGCCTCTCGCTTGCCTCGCTCCGCTTCCCTCGCCGCCACTTCGGCCGTCGTGACCCCTCCCCGCCATTTCGGCCGTCGCCCGCGAATCCGTGCCGTCCTCCCCGAGGTATGCACTACCCCCCCCCCCCCCACACACACACACAGGCGGGCGAGGAGGAGCGGCGGGAGAAGAGCGCCGCCAAGGCGGCCGCCAGGCAGGAGCAGCGGTCGGCGCTGCTTGGCGCGCTGGCGGCGCAAAAGGCAAAGGCGAAGGGAGACAAGCGGGCGAGCAAGAAGGCGGAGCGGGCGGCCGAGGAGAAGAAGGCGGCCAAGGCGGCCGGCGGCGGCGGTGCGCCGCGGAAGAAGCGGGTGTCGTTCGCGGCGGGGCTGTGAGGGTTCGGCATTCGGATGTGAGGAGACGCAGTGAGCGAGAGCGAAGGGACTCTGATGGGGCCGCCGGACAGTGGCACGGCCATGGCTCGCACCTCGTGCGCCGGGCCGCGCCGCGGAGCGCGGTCACCGCCGCCGCGCGCGCCGGTCTCAGTGCCGACAGTGGGTTGTGGCATGTACCGCGCTACAAAGCACACTGTCTCCGTCGTGATATCGAGTTTCTCTCGATCGAACCACAAAACACGAAAACAGGATACGTTGGATGCGAGTTCCCGCGGGCCGGGCCGGGGCGCGGGCGCGGGTCCGGCGGTCGTCCGGCCGCTCCGGGGGCGGGGAGAGGGCGCCCCCGCGGGCCCGGGCGCGGGGCGCGGGGGGCTCTTACAGTGTGTGTATTAAATAGCGTGTGAGTATATACATCGCAGAGGACGCGTTACACGGCACAACTGACCGCGGTCTGTTGTGTGTTGGCCGGCGGGGCGAGCCTCTCGGCGCTGCCGTTTACCTCCCCCACCCCCTTGCGCCTCACCGCTGGCCGACCTTCTTCTTCTCCGCCTGCGCCGCGAATCCGGCGCCTAAGGAAAGGGCGCTTGAGCATCTGTGGAGTGTGGAGTGCATCTGTGGGAGTGCATCTGTGGGAGTGCATCTGTGGAGTGCATCTGTGCGTGTGTGACAGGTACAGGCGGTGCTGTCCGCTGCGCGCGGGAGCGCCCGCGGGGACGGACGACTCACTCGCAGCATCTAGAGCCGCGCGCTCAGCCTGTTCGCGCCGAGTACGCCCGCCGCGCAGCCGAGCAGCGCAGGGAGGGAGGAGAGGCCGGCGAGCCCCGCCACCAGCGGCTCTTGCGGCGAGGAGGCGAGCACGCAGAGGAGGCAGACCAGCAGCGCCGCCGCCGCGCAGCTGAGCGCTGAGGCGCGAGAGGCGGCCGTGGCGCTCATGCGGCTCGCGTCGCTCGCGCCGAACGCGGCGGCCGCGCACAGCGCCGCCGGCGCGCCCAGCAGCAGCAGCAGCAGCGAAGGCGTGCCCTCGCCTGGGCCGAGTGCCGCGGCGCCCAACGCGCCGAGAAGGCCGCAGGCGCCAGCGGCGTGCGCGCGGCCCGAGGAGGCGAGCTTGGCGCGGCCGTCCGCCATCAGCTTGTAGTGGTCGTCCACGCGCTGCCGGAACTTGTGGTCGGCGCCGTCCGTGCCTTTGGCCCTCGGGCCGCTGCCGGAGGCCATGCCCACGGGCTCGCGCCGCACCTGTGTCATCGCGTGGCGGGTGAGCCGAGAAGAGCGCGAGGCACTAGCGCTCCCCAGGCTACGCGCGCAGGTAGACTGGCGTGGCGGCTGGCCATTGGCGCGCGTGGCGATTGGTCCAAGCTATGCAAGCGCTCCAAGCTAATGGACCGCTCACGGCATCAAATAGAGTGTCGGGCCGAGGCAGGGTGGTGGGCAGCGCCGAACCGAGAGAGGGAAGCGGGAGGGTTTGGAGTTTTTGGTAAGGTACGGTCTTCCCGGGAGACCATACCCGCCCGCTGACAGACCCAGCCTCCCGCCGATGGGGCCATACCCCCCCCCCCCCCCCCCCCTCGCCCCTCCGCCGGCCGCCTTACTGCTAGGCTCCAGCCGAGGCTGCAGACACACCGACACGCACACTAGATGGATACGCGCGGATGGCCGCAGTCTACCACGCCAGCGAGAGGGTGTGGGTGTAGTCCGGTGGTACACCCGCTGTCTGCTTCTCCGACCTTGCGCAGTGCAGTGGCGGCTGCCACTAGGTGAGTGCGCAATGTGTGGGGTGGGGTGTAGATGCCGCGCTCTCAGAACAGTGGAAACGCAGGTGCCCGGATGCGGCGCGGTGCGCGGTGCACGCGGGAGAGGCCCGAGAAGGGGGGCCGAGGGAGGGTGGTCGCAGAGCTGGGCGCCGGCCGCCGCGCGCGCAAGCCTCGCAACATAATTGTCCCGGCGCCGAGGGAGCGACGGCGGCAGCGGGGGCGGCCGCCACAACCGTATAAGCCGCTGTGAGGGAGGGGTCAGGGGGAGATGCCCCGGGCCACCCTGTGGCGGTGGAGGGAGCGGTGGCAACAGGCGTGGCTGTCATCGTTGTCACAGGCGCGGCGACGGCAGCAATGGAGGTGATGGGAGACGAGGTGGGGGGCGGTAATGCAGGCCCCGTGGTGATGTTACCTTTTCCAGGTCCACAGTAGCCGTCAGCCGCCGCGCGCATGAAGCCTGGGCTACCCAGAAATTGCGGCGGCCGGAAGGATGACCCCCCCTCCTTCGAGTCGGGTGGCGGTGCAGGCCGCCCTCCCGCTCGGAACCCTCGTCGGTCGCCCGTGATCCGGTTGTCCCCACTCGTCCCCAGGCCGCTTTGCTGGGCGGCCCCCACGTCGGGCCAGAGCCGCCCCCCCCCTGAGGGCGGTTGCGGCCCTAGGGCCGCCTCCCAAGGCACGAAGCTCGAGGTCGCCTCCTCATAGGCCCATGTGCCGCTCATCTGCAGCAGCGTCACCACGTGTTCCGTGTCCCGATCAAGGGCAAGGTGGCGAGCTCCCCGGCAGGAGGTCGGGTCCGCCGTGTAGACGATGGGAGCCTCCACCCCCCCCTTGCCCGTCGGGTAGATGACGACCGCGCGGTTGTCCACCAGCGCCGAGATCATGAACGCCGCCTCGTCGTACTTGAACCCGGGGCAGGCCATGGCAGAACACCACGTCTCGAAGGTGGGCTCGGCCCCGTATTTTGGTGGGCGTATCCACGGAAGCTCCTTGCGACCGCTTCGTTGGCTGAGGGAGATAATCGTTTTCGCCGGAAATTCTAACAATAGGAGCCCCGGGTTCTCCCGGGCAAAGCGAATTAGGTCAGCCCTTCGCTCTCCCGTCTGGGACCGTAGCCGGAGGGCTCGCAACGACGCCCGAGCGGCCACCACACGGGCCGTCTCCAGCACCTCGGGGCCCGGGGGGTGGGCCACCCACATCAGCTTCACTCGCTGGTACAACACACCCGCCGCTGCCAGCGTCGTCACAGGGAAGTTCGGTTGGATGGATGCCGTGCTTCTGTCAAATGCCATAGCTGTTCTGCGCGCCACTGCGTCCTGTTCCTCCCAGAACCGTTCCGGTCCGCCTCCACCGCCCCCCCGAGCACTAAGATGGGCCCCGAGGTAACGGGCCGACCCCCTGGACGTCTCTGGTCCCTTTTCCGCGCTCGCTGCCTTGTGGGAGACCGTCGTGACGCTGCATCTCACGAGCCTTCCCTCCTCGTCTAGCGCCACTATATGGAGCCGGAACTCCCCTCCGAGCAGTCTCTCGGCCTCTGGGCTCATGTCCAGGATGCACTTCTGGTGTCGATTGCGCACGCCCGCCACGGCGTACCCCATCGCCAGCCTTTCAGCCGCCTCCCTGAGCTCCTCGGCCACTGCCTCGGCGTCTTTCCTGCCTTCCGCCTGGCCTCCGTTCATCAGGGCGTCGTCGTCTGCATACTGGGGGAGGGTGCCTCTGCTCGTCCCCGCCTCCTCTCCCGCATCTCCCCTTCCGGGGCTGAGCGAGACGAGTGCGATTTGGAGCACTTGGAGTGCAGTCGGCAACCGCACACCCAGGGCCGGGGAGCTGAGAAGCGCACCCAGCGGGCCGGATGATTGGCATCGGGTTGCGGGCAAGAGAGCCCTAGCCCAGGGGGTGCGCGTTCGCAGGGAAAGGGCCTTAAAGTAAACACGGGTCTCCGAGGGTTAGTCCGCGCTCCAGGTTTCCCCTAGCAGCGGAGCGCCCCCTTGGAGCTATTTTCTTTCTTTTTCTACTCGGAGCCAGTGATACGAGAATACGCACATGTTACGAGGATACACCCTGCCCCCACGAAGTACCTGTACTACTCGACGATAATACAAGAATACGCAGCTTGGAAGTTGCAGACGCCTATAAAGAAAAAAACAGCAAGCTAAATTTCGGCGGCTAAAAAGGAAAGGACGGGCGCTTTTGATCGGCAAAGCAAAGTTGGAGTAACGGCGACCGCGTCGCCACAATGCCAGTCGCCTGTCGAGCAGCCTTGGCGGCGCGCATGCGCCGCAGGGTTGACCGACAGCCGCGCGCCTCGAGCCTCTCGCTCCTCTCGCGGCACGACGCGCCCCGCGCGCCGGTCAGCGCAGCAGGAGTATTGCGACATGCTGCACAACGCCAGGGACAGCACTGAGAAGCTGGCGCCAGTCGCCCACCAGCATGTCTCAGCACCGGGTGAGGGAGCATGCTGCGCACGCTGATGCAGCAGGTGGTCACCACCAATCAGGCCCTCACGCCACTGCACGGCCGCCCTCGAGCACCAGCAGCCGCGCTGCGCCATGCTCAAGCTCAGGAGGCCACCCTGCTTCTCGCAGCTTTGTGCAGCGCAGCGAGCGAGCAGCGCCGCACCAGGCGGACCCATGGCATGCTCAGCCAGCCGTGAGGCGGAGGCAGGCCGAGTGAGCGCGAGCCGCGCGGGAGGCCATGCGCCGCGCACCGAGCGAGCGGCACGAAAGAGTGCAAGTCGCGCATGCTTGTGCGTAACGGACTGTCTCAACTCGCGAGTTTTTCGATTGTGATTTCATCTTTCCCCCCTCGACGGATCCCTCGACTCTATTACGGGGCCTTCCCAACTTCCGGGTTTGAGCAATGACGTACACCGCCACCGACCAGAGCGACGGTGGAGGGAGCAAGAGCCGCGTGATCGACGCGAAGCGGCTCAAGGGCGCGGTACTGCGCAACGCCTTTGAGCTCGAAGCGGGCCCGCGGGACTACTTTGGCCTGGCCGCCTCGCTGGTTGAAGCGGGCGATTATCACCTTGCGGCTGAGAATTATCTCAAGGCACAAACCACTCCTCGCCCAGTAGTCGACCGCGCACCTCGCCGCCGCGGCGGTCGGCGCGACTGTGCGAGCGTGCCGCACGCTCCACGCCATCGAGGCGACAGTCGCCATGGCGGCTCTTGGCGTCCGCAGCCCGGCCACGACACTGACGCCGCACCTTTCGGCGCTAGCGGTGGAGATGGCGCCATCCCTCGCCACCTACTACGATCCTACAGCCAGGTTCCGGCTGGGAGAGGTCGCGGAGCGCCTCGAGGCCGCCGTCGAGGCCGCCTCGCCCGGTGGACAGCTGACGGCCAGCGCTGCCACGGCATAGCAATGTACCAAGGTGATACTAGCTAAAGTACTAGCAACTAGGAGGGCTCGATAAGTGGCACGATCACCGTAACAGGATCAGGAAACGCTCTCTACGCGCGAACCGCCAAAAGATCCGGATTTTGTGCCCTCGGAATGTGGAGAATGACGCGAATTATCCACGTCTTGTTTTGAGAACGCGCGGAAAGCCGCGCGCCGGAAGACAGAGAGACTGTGCGGTTGCCGACCGGCAACACCGCCCACCTTTCACCCACCCGCACATACTGTACGACCCCCCCCCCCCCCCCTTCTTTTTCTTTCTTGGAATTTCCCCGGGGCCCTAATGAGGCCGGGAGAAAACGCGGGGTGCCCCCCCCCGGCCCCCCCGCTTTTGTTTTTTCCCAGCCCCCCCCCCCCCCATCCCCCCCCCATCCCCCCCCCACCCCCCCACCTCGCCCCCTCACCCCTCCTCGCGGACAGCCCCGCGGCAGCTCTGTCGACAGTAGCGACCTTCGACGCCCGCGGCGGCAGCGGCGGCGGCAGCGGCGGCGGCGTCAGCGGCGGCGCTTGCGGCTGCGCGGTCGGGGCGGCGGGTAGACCGGCGCAGGCGGTGGGCGCGCGGGGCGGGCGGCGGCGGCGGCGGCGGCGGCGGCGGCGGCGCCCGGCGGGGGCCGGAGGCCGGGAGGCAGCGGCAGCCCCGAGGCGACGAGCCGGTTGTAGATGGCGGCGGAGACACTCGCGGGCAGGTTGGCGTACAAACTGGCGGCGGAGTGGTGCGGGTTGTGCGCGCGCGCGTCGGCGGAGGTGTAGAGGCGTTGCGAGGAAGAGAGCCAGCCCGGCGGCGGCGACCACGTGGGGCAGCCGATCGACACGACCGCGAGAGGCAGCTGGTGCTCCGGCTTGTTGACGACGACGATCTCGCCCGGCACGCCGTGCTGCGAGGGGACCACCTAGGCCAGGCCCGGCGGTTCGTTCGCTCGTTCATTCATTGAATCATTCATTCATTCATCAACGCTGCGAGGGGACCACCTTGGTCAGGCCCGACTTGTCGAGCAGCACCTAGCTCGTAATCAAGACTCATTCACTGACGCACTCAGAGTGGAGCCGTGGGAAGCACGCGTCGAGCAGCACCGCGAAGACCAGCATGTACTTGCCTCCGCGGCAGTAGCCCATCGACACGTCCATATTGCCTCCAAAGTACTCGCCCGCGCCGTGCGCCTGCCCGGCGCGGCGGCCTGGGTCGAGGCCGTCGCGGCAGATGGCGCCGACGTTCGCCTCTGGCGTCCCGTGAAACACGAGCCGGATGGTCTTGTTTGGTACCCGCTGCCTACCGTGCTGAATACGCAGACGTGAGGGCGGGGAGACGGGACTGTGCAGTGTGTTCAGAGCACCGCGTGAGTACAACGGAGAGGAGGACAGTGCATGCAGCGGAATGCGGCTGAATACAGCGGAATACGTTGTCCTCTCGAGGGCTAGTTGGGAGGCAGGACAGCGTCTCCCGCTTCTAGGGCCCGCTATATGGGGAGATATGGGGAGATATTCCGCTTCTAGGGCCCGCTGCCACGCGGCGACGAACCGCTCGTAGAGGGGCTCGTTGGGCAGCGACCTTGGGTTGAGCCAGACGCCGAGGTGCACGGGCGCCTGCTCACAGCAGCGGGGTGTGAAGAGACGCCGTTCACAGCGACCTTGGGTTGAGCCAGACGCCGAGGTGCACGGGCGCCTGCTCACAGCAGCGGGGTGTGAAGAGACGCCGTTCACACACCCTCGGCCCACGCCCCCTGAGCTGCTCCGGCGGCGCCCTTGCTCGCCCGCGGGCGGCGGGCGCGCCGGGCACATGCCGCGGCGCGTTCTGCTGCACCAGCCGCTCGATGGAGGACCGCTGCGCGAAGGGGGGGGAGGAGATGCGAAGCAATGAGCCATCGCTCCTTAGATCTGCTCCTCACTGCTGAACTCGTGTGAACTAACGAGTCATCGCTCCCTTGCTCATTCCTACTCGACTCCTTCCTTCCTCGCCTGCTCGAAAAGAAGATCGTCCGGCTCCGCGTCCAGGTCGATCGCCTTTGAATGCTCAAGCAGCGAATCAGTGATTTCACCAACTCATGCCGAGTCCGCCTCGAGGACGATCGCCTCCGCCGCGCTCCTCGCCCGGTCGCGCCGCGCGCGCCGCCGTCGCTCGCGCGCTGCCTGCAGCGCCTGCAGGTCGACGTCGGCCGGCTGCTGCAGCTGCGCGGCGAGCGAGCGCGCGATCGACGCGTCGTCTGCGTCGAGGTCGATCACCGAAGGGCCGGGAGGCGCGTCGCCGACTTCCTCCACCATCAGGTCGATCACCGTCGGCGCTGCCGTCGCAGCGCCCGAGGACGTCCCGCCGCTGCTCCCGCTGCTGCTCCCGCCACCGCCACCACCGCCGCCGCCGCCGCTGCTGCTGCTGCCGCCGACGCTGCCGCCGCCACTGCTGCTCCCGCCACCACCGCCGCCGCCGCTGCTGCTCTCGCCGCCACCGCCGCCGCCGCTCCCGCCGCTCCCGCCACTGCTGCTGCTGCCAGAAGCACCGCCGCTCCCGCCGGCGCCGCCGCTCTCGCCGCCGCTCCTCCCCCCGCTCCCGCCGCTCCCGCCGCTCCCGCCGCCGCGGTTGTTGCTGGCACCGCTCGGCCCGCCGTCGGCGCTGGCGCTGCTCGTCGATGTGGAGGGCGCCGGGCCAGCCGGGGGGGTCGACTCGTCGCGCTCCGGCGAGTCCACCGTCAGATCGAAAACCGCAGATGGCGCGCCGCCCCCGCCGCCGCCGCCGCGCGCTCGCGGCCGGCGGCGTGGCGAGCGCGCGGCGTCGGCGGGGGAGCGGCGGCGTGCAGCGCGCTCCTCGGCAGGCGAGTCGTCCAGGGTGAGGTCGATCGAATCGGCCAACGCAGAAGGGGCCATCGCAGAAAGGGTGCGCGCGCGAAGGGAGAAGCAAAAGCGCTCGGAAAGAATTTTTTTACCGCCCTGATGCGGCGTGGGGCCGCCGGCGGGGATGCTGCCGCGCACGCTGCGCTGAGGGCCTCATCATCGTGTCCTCGCCGCGTCGCCGACGCCACTTGCTGCTCGCGGCTGCCCTGCCCTTCCCTGCCATCGCGCAAACAAACACACACACACGCGCGCACACACACACATTATTAATGATCGCCCACGCCGCCGCCGTCGCCGCCCTTCCCGCCCGGCCTCGCCCCCACCCACGCCGCCGCCTCTGCCGCCCGACGAGGGAGGAGGAAGGAGGCTCATTCATCAACACGATACACGTACCATCACCATCTCACATACCTTCATATAGGCGCTCGAGACCTCCACTCGCTGCCTACTCGCTGCCTCGAGGGAGGAGGGGAAGACGTCAGGCAGCTCTCACTCCTGTGATGAGCGCTTGAACCGAGGCCCCTCCCCGAAAGGCAAGTTTTAGTCACATGAAACCGAGACCCCTCCCCACCGCCCCAATCCCCCCACCCCCTTGCTCCCCTCCCCCCCTCGGGAGGGCCGAACTGAGGCGCCCGTGGGGACCCCGCACTTCCCTTCCCCCCTCGGAGGGCCGGACTGAGGCGTCGAGGGCCCCGCTCTTTCCCTCACATAGCGGCCACTCTTCGGATCGCTGGTCGAGCGACCCGGGGGATGCCCCGCGCGCCTGACCCAGGCGCGAAAACGAATCTGCGAGGCGTGGCCGCTTATGCGGCCCGATGGGGAGGAACGGGGCGAGCCCCCTCCAACCCACCCGCGCTAGGTCTCGGGTTTGACGCATGGGGTCACTCCCGCGAAACTCGTGAACTAGCCGGGGCAGTCGGAGAAGTGGCAACTCCGTGCACTGACGGTCGGCCGTCAGAAAACACGCCTCCGTGGCTCGGGTTACACCAATCCTCGCTACCCAACGCGGCCAAAGGATATCCACCTCGAGAACCTCGAGAACCTCGAGAGGGGCTCGCGTAGTAAAATTCTTTTGCCTGCCCGGGAAAGGGGGAGGCTCGTTGGCGGGACAATGGCAGTGGAACTCCGCACCTCGCTGACGGCGGAGGTGTGTCTATCCGCGATCTCCGACATCGGGGAGGGTCGGTCGGTCAGCCAGGTCATCTCCGACGACCCCGAGGCGTTCTTCCGCAGCGCCGCCGCGCGGCGCGCGCTCTATGAGCTTGGCAGCGCGATTGACGGCCGGCGGTTCAGCTCGCGGGCGCGGCCGGTGGAGCTCGTGGTGCAGGAGGAGGGCAGGGACGGCGTCGTCTCCTCCGTCGCCCTCGCCGCCGTCGTCGACGGTCCCGCCCCGGGCTCGCCGCTCCGCTGCACGCTGCGCTGCGCTCAGGCGCCGGCGTCACCCGCGCCGAGCAGCGGGCGGGCGGTCGCGCCGGCGCCGTCGCCCGAGCTGCTTCTTGCCCGGCCCGCGCCCGCGCCAAAGACGCCGGCCGACGTCCCCGCG
>NW_005199443.1:318051-320066 GCF_000372725.1 Emiliania huxleyi CCMP1516 | reverse complement strand
GTGGGGGGGAGGGCGGTCGAGTCGTGCGGTTCGAATTAAAGCCATCGGGCATGTCCATGTGTGCAGGGGTGGTTACTTTTGTTATTTCCCCACTCGTTTGGGTTGAAAGATAGTGCACTCAGACTCTCACCAACCCGAGTGACGATGAGCTGTGAGGGTGTGCGCGTGTGACTGTGTCTGTGAGCAGTGCGTGGGTGTGCACACACCGAAAACGGCTTGCGTTAACAGACAGTCCGTTGTCCCCCCCTTTTTTAAGAGGTGCGCGCGCACCGGCGCGCGCGGCCTCTACTCGTCCTCGTCGTCCGAGGCGGCGCGGTCCGCGCGGAAGCGCGGGTTGGCCGGCTGCTCGCCGCCGCTCGCGTCTGTGCGGCTCCGCTTGGCAGTCGGCTCGTCGCGCGGCGGCCGAATGTCGCGCCCAAACGCGTCGCGCCCAAAGCTGTCGCGCCCAAAGCTGTCGCGCCCCCCGCCGCCGCCGCTCCTCCGCTCGTCGCGACCCTCGGGGTACGAGCGCCGACGCGCCGACGGCGGCCCGGCGCGCGGGGCGAGGCTCTCCTGCGCGTCCGCCTTGCCCCAGCCTCCGCGGCCCGCGTCAAAATCGGCGCGGTACTCGTCGCGCACCTGCCCGCCCGACCTGCCGCGGCCGTACTGCCTCCCCTCCACGAAGCCGCCGTCCCAGTCGACGCGGACCACCCGCTCGTCGAGCTTCATGCCGTTGAGGAAGCGGACGGCGTCCTCCGTGTCCTGGCGGCGGTAGTACTCGACAAAGCAGAAGCCGCACGGCGTCTTCGAGAAGCGATCCAGCCCCATCACCACCCGCCGCACCTCGCCCGTCTTCCCAAAGAACTCGTACAGCTGCTCCTCCGTCGTGTAGAAGGAGAGGTTGCCGATGTACAGCGTCGCAGACTGCTCAATCGCCTCCTGCCAGCGGCCGCGGCCGCCCTCGAACTTGCGGTCCGTGTACAGCGACTTGACGCCCAGGTCGCGGTAGAGGTGCGCCATATCGCGCAGGACGATGGGAGCGATGGCCGTGAGCAAGCAGTGAGCAACGCAAGTGAGCAACGCAAGTGAGCCGGCAGGTTTTCTTTCCCGTCGAAATTTCGGCGGTTTTCTTCTTCATTAGCTGGCTGCCACTCGCGTCTCGGTGCGGCCGCACGTCAGGCATGGCCGCGGCGAACGCCAACTTCCTCGGTCCGCGAACCCCGCCGAGCCCTCCCTCACACACGCGGAAGCCGCCGCGCGGGTCTGGCAAGTACGGCCAGACGCACAGCGCTGCGTCCGGCCGATGCAGTTGCGCGCTTGTGGAACGTCAGTTGCGGGGAGAGGCGTGAGATGGGCTGGGCGAAGAGGCAGGGGGCGGCGAGGAAGGGGGGAGAGGGGTTGGGTAGGGAGCGGTTGCGGGGAGTCGGGGGGGGGCGGGGGGTTCAGGTGGGAGGGCGATGTGCGCGCAGCGGCCGGCGAGAACGGTGGCGGTGGAGGGGGCGGCGGCGAGAAGGGTGGGGTGGAGAGAGCCCGGCGATTGGCGGCGTTCGCAGCGCGCCGCCGCGCGGCTGCGGAGAGACTCCAGCTGCTTGTAGAGCGCCCACGCATGCGCGCTGCGTGGGCTGCATCGATCCCCGCCGGGTGACTGGCCAGCGGCCACACCGACAAGACACGCGCGATGCCCTCCTGGAGCACCCAGACGCAACAACTGCTGAACCCCCCCCCCCCCTCCCCGCCCGCCCCGCGCAGAGATCAGCAAGGCGTTCTGCCAGCACTACTACAACGTCTTCGACACGGACCGCGCTAAGCTGCAGACGCTGTACCAGGAAAGCAGACGTAGGAGTCGAGCTCAGACGAGATTGAGTCGAGCTCAGACGAGATTGTCGTGGGGCGCAGCACATCCGACCATGGGGTGGCATGCTGCCTGTGTCTCCCCCCCCGCCCTGGGGAATCTTTGGTTCGCGCACCTCCTCGTCAGTCTTTTCCGCTGCCCACCTGGGTATTGGGGCCCAACTAGCATGCCCTGTCGTTTGCCT
>NW_005199443.1:314303-317951 GCF_000372725.1 Emiliania huxleyi CCMP1516 | reverse complement strand
CCCCAGGACGGCTCGATGCTAACCTTTGAGGACGCTCAGTTCATGGGCATGCAGGCTCCCCCATCATGACGAAGCTCACCACGCTGCAGTTCTCGGGCCGTCCTCGGACCCTTCCCTCGGACTCGCTCTCTAGGCCATCATGACGAAGCTCACCACGCTGCAGTTCTCGGACCGTCCTCGGACCCTTCCCTCGGACTCGCTCTCTAGGCCATCATGACGAAGCTCACCACGCTGCAGTTCGCGACGGTGCAGCATCAGGCGCGTCGCAGCACCGCGCCGCTAGCACCGAGGAGGCGACACACCGCAACGATACCCACGCGGGAGGCGCGACAGAGGGTGAGAGGGTGAGAGGCGGGGGGGGGGGGGGAGGGGGGGGACCAAGCGGTGGGAGGGGAGGGGCGCAAGACAGCCGTCGTGCTCATCTCGCCACACGCCCCCGATGGGCCCCTGAACACGCGAAACGTCCGCCTCGGGGGAGCATATACTGCGCGAGATGCCATCTCGGGTCATCTCGGGCCATCTCGGCGGATCTCGGGTGATCTCGGGCCATCTCGGAGGATCTCGGGTGATCTCGGCGGATCTAGGGTGATCTCGGCGGATCTCGGGGCCTCAGGTGACAACGTGCGACGCGCAGCCGACGCCGGGTGGCGGGATCCTGTGCTTCATCACGGGCAAACTGGCGCGAGATCTGGCCGAGATCTGGCCGAGATCTAGCCGAGTCCTCTGCCTCATTACGGGCGAGCTGGTCCGACGCCACCCTCCTTTCCCTCGCCGCCCCACCCTCCTTGCCGTCGCCGCCACCCCTCCTTTCCCTCGCCCTCGCCGCCGCACCCCCCCCCCCTCTGGCTCGCCCTCGCCTCAACCTGCCTCCACCACCCGCCTCGGCCGGGCGGGCGCGGGTGCGGGGCAGCGTTTGCGCGCCGCCTCCCCGGCGGCCGGCCACAGCAGCGGTATGCAGGAGTCGCTGACTGCCACTGTGTCGATCGCAGGTGGTGGACGGCGGCGCGAACCCGCTGATGTTTGGGCAGACGTTCCACCTGATGCCGACGCCGCAGGGCTCGTGGTACATCCACAACGACCTGTTCCGACTCAACTACACGTAGCCGTGCCCGGCGCCACGGCGCCACGGCGGCGAGGAGGAGAGGGGGCGTTGAGGGCCGCGTCGGGCGGCGTGCGCTGCGGCGTCGTGCGGCAGAGCTCGGCGGGCGGCGCACGAGAGAGGAGAGGAGAGGCCAGGCCTAGGTAGTGACCAGAGCGCGCGAGACCCGCGGATCTTTGTTTATTCGTTTTTGTACGTGTAGTTTGCAAAGACCCGACCGCATTTGCAGGACGATCATCACCGATCAATACGAAAAAAATTGAGCGGCGTTGGGGAGAGGTTGCTCCCGTCAGGGGCGGGGAACCCGCAATTTGAGATGCTGAGGGCATTTTGAGTTGCAAAAAATCAATTTAGATTGCATTTTTCAACTCAGAATGCCGAGTTGACTTTTCGCATTTCAAGATGCACACCGCATTCCAAAGATGGTCCACGCATTCCAGGATGCGTCGACCATCCTGGAATGCGAACTGCATTCGTGAATGCGCTAGCATCTGGAGTTACCCCTTTGCATTCTAGGATGCTCCTTGCTAATTCAAGTTGCCTTCCTTAACCTGAGATGCCCAGCATTTTGGCCAATGCCGCATGTCGGCGGGGCATCGGGTAGGCTGCGGCTCGGCCTGCGCCTCGGCAGTCGTTGCCGCTGCGCAGCTGGATATGGTGGCGCACGTGGCGTGGCCTGTCGTTTGCATGTTTTGCGGTGGCAGCCCATAACCGCACGAATTGTGCATGGCCCTCAGCAATCCGTGTTCGATCGGCAACGCCCGTGCCGCTGCTCTGTGTCTCGTTAGAATAGGCAATGAAAAACGGCGCCCGCTCTCGTCGCATGTGCGCCGGTTGACATATCAGTGTATGTGGCTCTTTTATGGATAACAAGGAGTCTCGTTTTCAACTTTTTCTTCTTGTATATGAGCCCGCAGCCCCCAGCCCGCGGCTTCCTCGCGCGTTTCGCGCTCCTTAACGGTCTCTCTCTCTCTCGCCAGCCCTCAACTGTTCAGTAGAATTTGCTGCAACTGGGCAGATTCATGTGGTATCATGCTGTCCTCATCAGGTGTCTGTGCCGCAGTGTAGGCGAGACTCTAATCTCTATGCCTCGGCACCCCATCGAGGCAGCTCGCGAGGTGAAGCTTGCCAGCAAGGGTATTGTTGCCTACACCAGCAGGCAAGGGAGCACTATGGTGTGAGCCTGCCAGCACTGGTGCGCAAGCCAGATCAGTACAGTCGTACCGGGCAGCAATGAAGCGCGTTGGGTGCCCGCGCCGGATGCAGTGCTAACGCGGCAAGCTTGGGCCGCATCAGCAGATGCGTGAGGCGGTGCGGAAACCGTTGTTTCAAGGCCACCTGGTAGGCTCACTCCTTCCCATCCCAGAGGTAGAGGGCAAGGAAGGTAGTCGATACCCTCGCCACAGATGGACATTTTCATTCAGTGTTATGTGCTACTTTCAGATACGTAGGAGGACTCTGCTGACGGGGTATTTTAAAGCCCAAGAAAGAAAGAAGCAGGATTGTAACGCCCTCCCCACGCACATTGTTTTCCGCACTTTCCGCATATTCCGCAACGCGGAATAGTAAACGGCAATTTGGGCAATTGTCGGAGTCTCCCATTCTGGTAGCGTCAAAGCGCAGCTCCTCGTACGCACGCCGGCGAAGCACCATTAAGCTGCTGTAACGGCCCCGGCATCGCCTCCCCTGGCTTAGCTAGACTGAGAGATATTGTGCACATGGTCTGTCTCTACAATGTATACACTGACACTTTACCTCCCAGAGCTCGTCCCGGTCCGCCATGGCCATCCTCTCGGCCTCCGGAGGGCGCGAGGGCCCCCGGCCGCGGCGCGGTGCGGCGGCGTCACAAATGTCAAATCCGACGGCAGAGCACCGGGACGCGGGCGAGTGATCTGAGGTCCAACTAGGCTTATGCATTGCTCATCCAGGGCTATCACCTGGACCTATCAGCAGGCGCCTGCGGCGCCGTGGTCACTAGCTGATAGGTAGGTAGGTAGAAAGGTGAAGAACAGCCAGGCTCGGACTGGACACCAACTAGCTGATATTGTTCACACCTGCCAAACCATTCATACAGCACCGTACTCTGCTGGAGGAATGGTTGGGCAAGTTACTCAGGACATGATCCCCGCGTGAACACGCCGATCTGACAAAATCCCGAGTGCCTACCGCACGCGCCGCGTCGCGGCGCGTGCGGTAGGCTTTGTTTGAAGTTAAAAGTCGAATCAGAGCGGTGTCGGCGTTGTCCTGAGTTTTCTCCCCCGGACCGCCCAACCGGGACCGCTCCGGGACGCACGCCGGCGAAGCTCCATCAAGCTGCTGTACGGCCCCGGAATCGCCTCACCTGGCTTAGCTAGACTGAGAGATATTGTGCACATGGGCAGTCTCTACAATGTATACACTGACACTGAACCTCCCAGAGCTCGTCCCGGTCCGCCACGGCCATCCTCGGCCTCCGGAGGGCCCCCGGCCGCGGCGCGGTGCGGCGGCGTCACAAATCCGACCACAGAGCACCGGGGACGCGGTCGGGCGATCTGAGGCCCAACTAGGCG
>NW_005199443.1:312150-314203 GCF_000372725.1 Emiliania huxleyi CCMP1516 | reverse complement strand
TCGCCGCTGTCGCCGTTGTACAGGGTGGTCCGTGGCGTGCCGACGCCCCCGACGGGCGTCGAGAACTTCATCTTTGGCACCAGCGCCGTCGCCACGGCCAGCTCCCTCTTCCTCGGCCGCGAGCTGGCTGCCGCGCGGCGCAAAGTCGACGAGCTGCAGGCTCCGAGACCCTTCCGAGACACTTCCTCGAGACCCTTCCGAGACCCGTTCGAGAGGCGGCGGAGAGAGGGCTCATCTAGGTACCCCCCTTTCCACCCCCTCCCGCCACCCTTCCCACCACCCTTTCCCACCGCCTCCCACCCCTCCCACCCCCTCCACTCCACCCATCCCCCCCCCTCTACCCCTCTCCCCCCCCTCACCCCACCCCTCACCCACCCACCCCACCCCTCACCCACCCACCCCACCCCTCACCCTCCCCTTCCCGCCGCCCTTCAGTCGCAGCTGCAGCCTGGTAGCGCCTCGCCCGGCTCCGCCACCGCAGCGGCGGCGACGGCTAAACTGGGCGGCGTGTTGACCTCTCCGAACCTTCTCGGAACTTTCTCGGAACCTTCCTATAGGCGACGGCCAAACCGGGCAGCGCGTTGGGCACCGCGGTTGGCACTGCAGTCGCGGGGTGCGTGGCTAGCCGAGAGGAGGAGTCGCGGTAGAAGCGCTGTCGGAGGAGGAGAGCTGTGGGAGGAGGAGAGCCGTGGGGAGGAGAGTTGCTTTGTGGTAGATCTAGTAGCTGCGGTGGGGTAGTCGCTCCGGGTGGTAGTGGTGGTAGCAGCAGGGGCCCAGGTCGGCGCTGGCGTGACGTGTGGGAATGGCGGCAGCGGTGAGAGTAGAGGCGGGTGGCGGCAGTAAGAGTAGCAGAGGCGGGTGGCGGCAGTAAGAGTAGCAGAGGCGGGTGGCGGCAGTAAGAGTAGCTGAGGCGGGTGGCGGCAGTAAGAGTAGCAGAGGCGGGTGGCGGCAGTAAGAGTAGCAGAGGCGGGTGGCGGCAGTAAGAGTAGCAGAGGCGGGTGGCGGCAGTAAGAGTAGCAGAGGCGGGTGGCGGCAGTAAGAGTAGCAGAGGCGGGTGGCGGCAGTAAGAGTAGCAGAGGCGGGTGGCGGCAGTAAGAGTAGCAGAGGCGGGTGGCGGCAGTAAGAGTAGCAGAGGCGGGTGGCGGCAGTAAGAGTAGCAGAGGCGGGTGGCGGCAGTAAGAGTAGCAGAGGCGGGTGGCGGCAGTAAGAGTAGCAGAGGCGGGTGGCGGCAGTAAGAGTAGCAGAGGCGGGTGGCGGCAGTAAGAGTAGCAGAGGCGGGTGGCGGCAGTAAGAGTAGCAGAGGCGGGTGGCGGCAGTAAGAGTAGCAGAGGCGGGTGGCGGCAGTAAGAGTAGCAGAGGCGGGTGGCGGCAGTAAGAGTAGCAGAGGCGGGTGGCGGCAGTAAGAGTAGCAGAGGCGGGTGGCGGCAGTAAGAGTAGCAGAGGCGGGTGGCGGCAGTAAGAGTAGCAGAGGCGGGTGGCGGCAGTAAGAGTAGCAGGGGCGGGTGGCGGCAGTACGAGTAGCAGAGGCGGGTGGCGGCAGTAAGAGTAGCAGAGGCGGGTGGCGGCAGTAAGAGTAGCAGAGGCGGGTGGCGGCAGTAAGAGTAGCAGAGGCGGGTGGCGGCAGTACATCACCGGCGCGGCGATCCTGTCGGGAGGAGGAGCCCGCTCGTTGATCCGGCAGCGTTTATTCTCAGGTACATCGCCGGCGCTGCGGGCCTCGGGGGCGTGAGTGCGCCGGCGAGGCTGGCCGCTGTGCAGCCCGCGCCAGGTGCTGCTGCGCGCTGCCCAAGACCCCCCCCCCCCCCCATGCAAACCACGGTCATCGGGACCACTGCAAAACCTCCCTGAGACACTGTGCTCCAAGCGCTCGGTCGATTTCATCGACAGGGTTCCTCAGCACCACCTTACTCATCTGGTTCAGGTCACTGGGGCGCATGCTGAGCCCCTCTTCTATCTCCAGGTATGCAGCATCCCTGGTGCCTCGACCTGGCAACCTTATCCCTGTCGAACGATGGCAGACAGGCGACCGCTCTCATGCTCTTGCCTTGATAGC
>NW_005199443.1:310852-312050 GCF_000372725.1 Emiliania huxleyi CCMP1516 | reverse complement strand
GCAGCCTGGTAGCGCCTCGCCCGGCTCCGCCACCGCAGCGGCGGCGACGGCTAAACTGGGCGGCGTGTGACCCTCTCCGAACCTTCTCGGAACTTTCTCGGAACCTTCCTATAGGCGACGGGCAAACCGGGCAGCGCGTTGGGCACCGCGGTTGGCACTGCAGTCGCGGGGTGCGTGGCTAGCCGAGAGGAGGAGTCGCGGTAGAAGCGCTGTCGGAGGAGGAGAGCTGTGGGAGGAGGAGAGCCGTGGGGAGGAGAGTTGCTTTGTGGTAGATCTAGTAGCTGCGGTGGGGTAGTCGCTCCGGGTGGTAGTGGTGGTAGCAGCAGGGGCCCAGGTCGGCGCTGGCGTGACGTGTGGGAATGGCGGCAGCGGTGAGAGTAGAGGCGGGTGGCGGCAGTAAGAGTAGCAGAGGCGGGTGGCGGCAGTAAGAGTAGCAGAGGCGGGTGGCGGCAGTAAGAGTAGCTGAGGCGGGTGGCGGCAGTAAGAGTAGCAGAGGCGGGTGGCGGCAGTAAGAGTAGCAGAGGCGGGTGGCGGCAGTAAGAGTAGCAGAGGCGGGTGGCGGCAGTAAGAGTAGCAGAGGCGGGTGGCGGCAGTAAGAGTAGCAGAGGCGGGTGGCGGCAGTAAGAGTAGCAGAGGCGGGTGGCGGCAGTAAGAGTAGCAGAGGCGGGTGGCGGCAGTAAGAGTAGCAGAGGCGGGTGGCGGCAGTACGAGTAGCAGAGGCGGGTGGCGGCAGTAAGAGTAGCAGAGGCGGGTGGCGGCAGTACGAGTAGCAGAGGCGGGTGGCGGCAGTAAGAGTAGCAGAGGCGGGTGGCGGCAGTACGAGTAGCAGGGGCGGGTGGCGGCAGTACGAGTAGCAGAGGCGGGTGGCGGCAGTAAGAGTAGCAGGGGCGGGTGGCGGCAGTAAGAGTAGCAGAGGCGGGTGGCGCCAGTACGAGTAGCAGAGGCGGGTGGCGGCAGTACATCACCGGCGCGGCGATCCTGTCGGGAGGAGGAGCCCGCTCGTTGATCCGGCAGCGTTTATTCTCAGGTACATCGCCGGCGCTGCGGGCCTCGGGGGCGTGAGTGCGCCGGCGAGGCTGGCCGCTGTGCAGCCCGCGCCAGGTGCTGCTGCGCGCTGCCCAAGACCCCCCCCCCCCCCCTCCCCCTTTTGCCCTCTCCCCTCCTCCCCTCCCGTCCCCGCCCCCCCCTTCCTCCGCCT
>NW_005199443.1:310055-310752 GCF_000372725.1 Emiliania huxleyi CCMP1516 | reverse complement strand
CACCCTCTCGACCTTCCTCAAGGGAGCGAGCCCTGACGCAGCCGCCTGGCCAAAAACCCGACACGCTCCAGATGCGGGAGATATACACATGCACATGCACATTATCTCCCCCCGCATCTCCCCGTACCTCCCGAGATCTCGAGGCCCCAGATGCGGGAGATACACACATGCACATGCACATTATCTCTCCCCGCATCTCCCCGTACCTCCCGAGATCTCGAGGCCCCAGATGCGGGAGATGGTCGCGCGGTGCTCTGATGCTGCCTCCACACCGCCCCACACCTCCCACCATCTCTCGAGGCCCCAGATGCGGGAGGAGATGTGGGGAGATCTCCCCGCATCCCCCCCCCCCCACCGCCTCGATGCTTAGACGCGGGGGGGGGGGAGATCTCCCGCGGATACGGAGGTGCATGTAGTCCGGCGAGCGCCAGCGTGCCGATGCTCTGATGCTGCCTTCACGCAAAGACACAACCCCGGGGCCCAAGACGCACACACACAGACAGCCGAGAAGGGAGAGAGAGCAGCGGCATCATGCTGCCTTCATACCGCAGGCCGACGACGCAAACGTCAGTGTTGACGAGGTTTCTTCGCAAGTGGCCGCCGCCCAGGCCGAGCTGGCCGACGGCCAAGAGGAGAGCCCCCCCGCCCCCCACCCCCCCCCCCCCCCCCCCCCCCCCCCCCCCCCCCCCCCCCCCCC
>NW_005199443.1:275394-309234 GCF_000372725.1 Emiliania huxleyi CCMP1516 | reverse complement strand
TCTCGGTTGCGACTCTGACCGGCATCGTCGTCCCGGGGGCCGTCGCCGGCGCCACGGGCGCTGCGGCGGCGCAGCCGGCGCAGGCGCAGGCGGAGGCGGAGGCGGAGGCGGAGGCGGAGGCGGAGGAGGCGGAGGCGGAGGCGGAGGAGGCGGAGGCGCGGCCGGTGGCGGCGGCAGCAGGGCGGGCGGCAGAAAAGAAGAAGAGGCCGCCGCGTGTCGTGGTTGTGCAAGAGCCGATGGCCAAGGTCCGAGATGCGCCGAGATGCGCCGAGATGCGCCGAGAGATGGCCGCGATGCGATCACTCGAGCAGATGCACCGAGAGTTGCGCGACGAGGTTTGCGCGACTGCCCTCCCTCCCCCGCCCCCCTCCCCGGTCCCCCAGGTGGCCTTCTCTGCTCTCGGCCCTTCGGATCGCGAGACGCTCGTGGTGGGCCCGCCACGAGCGACGCCCCGCAAGCCAACCCCCCCGCACGCCGCTCCTTCACACCACCCTCCCGCTGTGAACAGGTTGCGCTTCGCGACTACTCTCGCCACTCGCTGATCGAGGCGACGAAGGTGGCGCCGTTCTGAGGCGCTTCCTGGCCGCACAGAGTTGGGGGGGGGGGGGGGGCATCCAAAGGTTTTAGGGGCTGGCAACGGCAAGGCACTTTTTACGGCCGCGTCGTAAGATTTTGGGGCCCTTTTTCGTGGCGTTTGGGGGAGCCCCCTTGGCCTTTGCCCTTTTTCCAAGAAAGTTTTAAACTTGGAGCACTTGGATAAACTTAGAGTTAGACGTAACACGGACTAGGTCCAGCCCTGGGTGGCGCAAGATCTGACGTTCTGACATGTGACAATCGTCAAATCCGTGTTTTTCTCGTTGTTTTGTCGCTCGCTCCGCTCGCACCTCACGCTCCGTAGTCCGGCCATGGCCAGTACCCCGCGTCTCAGTGAGACGCGTGGTACCATCCAACTCCGGTCGAAGGGCTCGAATGCGCTCAGCCTCGGAGGAACAAAACCACGTCACGCAAATTCTGCACGCCTCGCTGCGCCGCTGGCTTGACTGAATCAGGCAGCAGCAGGCCGCTGCTGCTGCCACAGCAGCAGTCTGCTGCGGCCCTAATACGCAAGTTAATGACTAGCAGCACTGCCGGGGGCATACGAGCCGCCACAGCCGGTGTGCGGCCGTGCACTGCCACCTGCCTGCGGCTACGCACAATGTGCGCTCGCATTGGATGAGCCCTGCTGATGGACCTGCGTCGCCTAGCTGCACGAGAGCAATGCCGCAGGCGGTGGCCGTGGCATACACTGCGAGCACACTCGGTGCAGCTGCGAGGTGCAGCAAGAGCACGTCGTTCCTGCCTCTGATGCCACTCTCGCGGCTTGCAGCGCGTCACTCGCGCATGCTCTCCAGGAGCTATGGCGGGCGCGTGTGTGGGGCTGTAGCCTGTGTTTGGCCGGTTCTGACCCGTTTACTATCAGTATCATGCCCGGGCCACAAAAAATCGCACACGGGTAGCGGCTCAGGGGCCCAGTAAGTCGCGGAATCGCCAAATGTCACAACGACCTGCGCCACCCAGGGCTGGACCTAGTCCACGTTGCACGTTGGTATGGGGAAATAGAAGCGACTTTTCCCACTCTACCTACCAGGCGCAACTCCAACTGCAAACTACTTTACGGTACGCCGCTTTAACCTTTATCGGGCAGAAGGTAATTTACGCAAAAGGCGCGATGCTTCTCCTGGGAGTCTACGAGTGGTCGACGGATTATAGCCCGCCCCGACGCGCCGACGCTGCTGCGCCTGCTACACCCCTCCCTACTCTCTAGCTAAGGGCTCTGTTCACAGCGGGTGGACAGTGGTTGTCCTGGCGGAGTCCTGACGGAGTCCTGACAGAGTCCTGACAGAGTCCTGACAGAGTCCTCTGACTGAGTCCTGACGGAGTCCTGACAGAGTCCTGACGGCCTATTTTGGAGGTTTTCAACTTTGAGGTATTGTAACTATGTGAGGGGTCCCTTATGGTGGCCTGTAAGGGTATAAGGTGCGGGAGGTCGACAAACCCAGGGCCGACTACACGGTGAGCCATACGGACCTTGCACAAAACCTTTTCCTTCTAAGCAGGGCTACACAATGACCCTATAGTGTGGGGGTGTTCCTGGCGAGTTGTGATGAGTAGAATTAGACTAGCCAATACTATTTTGAAGTTCATATATGAAAATACCAACTTGCCTATGTGCACGTCTCCGCGGCGGCGGCCCGGACTTAGGGGACCCCTAGGGTTCTGAGGGCCGGATTTTTTAAGACCTCTTAAGAAACGAGGAGGTTTGGGGGCTTAACTTGCCATTTAAGAGATTGCAGGCACGGGGGGTCCCTCTTTTAAGACCGTTTAAGAAAATCGGCCTCGCCGGCACGCGTCGCTGGGTTCCGCGCCGTTTTCTCCAATACTGCCGTTGTTAGGCACAAACCCACCTCTGAAGACACATCTGTAAGTCTGGTGCACTGGCAGGAGCCATACTCGCATAGGGGACGCGTGCTAGCTGACTGTAGCCGGCTTCCCGGCCTCTGGCGTGTCTACCGGGAGCCTCCCGGACCATCGACCTCGGGAGCTCTCCCGCACCGTTTAAGCGTTTAAGACCGTTTAAGGAATTGGCGGCCCAGCAGCTCTTAAAACTTGCCATGGCAAGTTTTAAGCCGTTTAAGCCGCAGGCGCCCCAGGGCCCACCCTTTTAAGCCTAGGGGTCCCCTAAGGGCCCGGAGGCGGCCCGGCGGAGCAGTCAGAGCAGCACTGCGCCGGCCGGCGAGCGACTCTCGACTATAGTACGGGCTCTATTGAATGGCCTCAAGGTGCTCTCTAGGACTGCCCTACTCCGCTCGCCCGGCTACGACGCTGAGCTTCGAAGGAAAAGGTTTCGCTCGGCACGACGTCGGAGAGCAAACTTCGGCGTTCGTCCTATGTGGAATGCTGGACGCACGTAGGCAAGTGGCCCATGACCAGGCGGGCTGCTGCTCAGAATCTGGGCCGTCGGCGCTCGCTCTCGCGCTCTTCATAACGGCGTTGCCCCCTCCCTCCCGCGCCGACGTTGGGCAGCCCGACAACGACAACGCCAGTGCCGCTGGCCTGCAACTCGAGGCGCCTTTGAATGAGCACGAGCCGGTGCGCGACGCGGCGCGGGTGATGCAGCCCAAGGTGACGGCGACGGCGGAGGGGTCGGCGGCGGAGGGGGAGGCGGCAGCGGCGGCGATGGCCGCGGGGTCGGCCCGCCCGCCTTTGCTGCTGGTGCTGTGGGATGTCGGTCATCTGCCACCACTCGCCAGCGACAAGGTTGCCGGGTCCATGGACGCAGACTTGCTGGAAATTGAAGAGGTGCTCGGCGTGCGTTACTGCGATCCGAGCCAGATGACTGCGGTGGCGCTGAGGAACCCTGTCGATGAAGACGACGACCGCTTGGAGTACCTCGTCTCTGGTTCGGCAGGTCCCGACGACCGTGGCTTCCATTCTGTCGCTTGGTTTTTTCACGGCGACTTGCTGGACCATGCAGGTGCGGACACGGTCAAGGCAGCGATACAAGAGTATTAGAACTGGATAAGGAATTCACGGCGCTGGCGGAGGCGTGTGACGAGGCTGATGCTGAGTAGCCGCACCAGCGCTGCTCAGCGGCAGTGTGCGCCGACCAGGGGCAGGGCCAGTGGTAGACAGTGGACGTGGTGAGGCTGCTCTTCGAGCGATGACACTAGCAGGAGCATCATGAGTGTCATCGGAGTCACTTGTGTTACGATATCACCACGCCGCCACGCTCGCAAGGGCCGCCTAAGCGCCTAAGCACCCTAAGCACCCCCCCGCTTAGGCCGCTTAGGCGCGTAGGCGAGTGACGGCCGACTCCCCGGGGCCTGGCGTGCCTCCGCCATGGGCTGAGCGCCTGGGAGAGCCACTCAGCAAGTGGTGTGCGAGCGTGTAGCCTTTAGCGTGCAGTCTGCCCGGTACTTGACTGGCAGTCGCCTGAGCCCTGGCCTCGACACCTGGACACCAAACCTCGACACCGACTCGACACCTCGACACCCCATGCCAACTCGACCAACTTGACACCCCTCGACACCCCTCGACACCCCTCGACACCATCTAGGCTGGGACCATGCTCGTCCGTGTCAAGGTGCCAAACTCGACACCTCGACACCCCTCGACACCGCTCGACACCGCTCGACACCGCTCGATACCTATGACCGCTCGACACCACCTCCACACCTCTGATGATCCTAACACAGCAGAGACGTAGACCCATTGGAGTCACAGAGTTAGAAAATCAGGGTTGCAGCAGCAATCAAACTTGGCTGGCAGTACTTTCATCCCTCAGTTGCAGCCTCTTAAGTTCTAGCTCAAGTTGCAGCTCAGTTGCACCCCTGCAATGACCAATGTAGCAACCATGGCAGTACTCAGGTAGCCCTCAGGTGCTGCACAGCACCTTGTACAGTGGCAATGAACCCTCACACCAGTGAGCTTGTGCCATGAGTGCGGACCTGTGGTCCATTGCGCTTTGTGCACTGGCGACGCTGCAACGGCGACGCTGGCAGCGGCGGCGACGCTGCTGTGATGGGGCACTGTAGCCCTTAGCTGCTGGACAGCACCTTGTGCAGTGGCAATGTCCACTGACTCATGGCACCAGCCTGTGCCATCAGCGCTGTGGTCAGTTGCGCTTTGTGCGCCGGCGACGCTGCATGCAGCGGCGACGACGCTGCAGCGGCGACGCTGCTGCATGGGGTGTGCTGTAGCCTTAGGTGCTGCGCCTGCACAGCACCTTGTGCAGTGGCAATGACTCCTGGCACCCGTGAGCTTGATGTCCTCAAATGTCCACAGAGTATACTGGTTGTGCTCACAGGTTGTGCTACATCAACAGGGGTGCAACTTTGAGAGGCTGCAACTAAGGGATGAAACAGCTTTGCAGCTGCTGCCCAAGTTTTGTTATGGGCTGCAACTGCATCCTGCCACCTTGGATACCTCGACACCTTAGACGCTAAACACCTTGACAACACTTGACACCCGCTCGATACGCTCGACACCCTCGACACCCTCGACACCCTCGACACCACTCCTCGACACCTCGACGGACAAGCATGGTCCCAGGCTAGACAGGCCTCGAAAGGCCTCGACAGGCCTCGACAGGCCTCGACAGGCCTCGACAGGCCTCGACAGGCCTCGACACCTCTATCCCTCGACAGCAGCTCGACACCCTCGACACCGGGCCTCGCTCGACACCTCAACACCAGGCGCAGGGCTCAGGCAGTCGCTCTCGGCCTCATTGCAAACAAACCGTGGCAAGATAGTGCAGGCTGGCGCGCCCCGCCTGCGCGCGCGGCCACAGACGTCGGGCTCGGAGCACCAACGAAAGAACACAACAAGCTTTCGCGCTGTGGAGACGTCGGATGTTCACACGTCAATAACTTTTGAACGTTTGAGTATGTCACGCTAGAACCAGCGGGGGTGCCAGCAAACATTTTGAGATTTCTTCAATTCATGCCCTTTTGGATGCACATACCTCTGTACTCGCACAACATGCGCCACATTTGCCATCGACGTCAACAACACACAAACGGCTGGTCTCCCAATATGTGGCCCTGTCGCAGTGAAACTATTCTATTTGCTATTTGGAGAGAAGTACTTTTCCAACTGTGTGGTGCGGTTGGCTAGTAGCCTCACAAGACACAACCCTCAACCTGTGGTGTAGTCTATGCAACGCTGTCTATCGCTTGCACGGTGCCCAGCTCCCACCTGCCCCCACCAGGGACTTCCACACGGCGGTCGCGCCAGTCGGCTGCGGTCAGAGACAGCCCCTCACTTCCCCGCTTCGCCTCCCCGAGCCTGTTCCGTTAGGCCGACACTTCCACTGTGCACTGCCACAGTGCTCCCCACAATCTACAGCGCCTTGCCGCGCCGCCGGCCAAGCCAGCCACGCTTGGAGGCCTGCAACCGTAACGAGTAGTGTGTGATTGACCAGCACGTGGTGATGAATAATGAGCTACGTGTGCTCGGCGACCTGCCCCATCCACATGGGAAGCCCCTTGTCGAGGTCCCGCCGCCGCCGGTCGCACCCGCCGCATGCCGCGCCTGTGCACGGCGGGGAGGTGTGAAGAGACGCATTCCGCACTCACGGCGCAGCCGAGCCGCGAGCCGCGCCGCAGCCGAGCAGCACGACGAGGAGGAGGCCTGTTCACAGCTGGAAGGTGTGAAGAGACGCCGTTCACACACCCACCCCTCTTTGCGAGCAGCACGGCGAGGAGGAGGCCTGTTCACAGCTGGAAGGTGTGAAGAGACGCCGTTCACAGACCCACCCCTCTTTGCGAGCAGCACGGCGAGGAGGAGGCCTGTTCACAGCTGGAAGGTGTGAAGAGACGCCGTTCACAGACCCACCCCTCTTTGCGAGCAGCACGGCGAGGAGGAGGCCTAAGCAGAGAGGGCGGAGGCTCGAGCCCGAGCTCGTTCGCCGAGTGCAGCCGAGCAGCAAAGAGCGGAGGAGGGCCGACTCGTGCTGCGGCGGACGCAAGCGGCGACGGCGACTCCTCGCCTGGCGAAGCGGCGGGCGCCTCGTGCGCGCGCCAGCAGTAGAAGGTTGGCTCGAGGCAGTAGGCGGCGTGCAGCTGCTTGAGGACGGCGGGCTCGACCCAACCCTCCGCCTCCTCCCCTCCCCCCTCCGCAGCCTCGCTCGCCCGCCGCTTCCCCTGCCGCCGCCGCGCCGCCGCGCCCCCCTTGCTCGCCGCCTTTGGGAGGAGGGCGGCGCAGTCGACGCAGTCCTCGCGCGGTGGCCTGTTCACAGCTGGAAGGTGTGAAGAGACGCCGTTCACAGACACGGCGCTTGCCGCAATCCGCGGGGCAGGCCAGGCGACGGGGGTGAACTCGGCGAAGGCGTGATCGCCGGCGGCGATCTCCTGTCACTCAACCAGTGGCGAGATCAGCTAGTGAACCAACAGGCACAGGCGGGATCGGCTACACCTTGGCTGCACCTCGGCCGCACCTCGGCTATGCCTCGGCTGCACCTCGGCTGCACCTCGGCTACACCTCGGCTATGCCTCGGCTGCACCTCGGCTGCACCTCGGCTACACCTCGGCTGCACCTCGGCTGCACCTCGGCTGCACCTCGGCTGCACCTCGGCTGCACCTCGGCTGCACCTCGGCTGCACCTCGGCTGCACCTCGGCTACACCTCGGCTACCTCTCGGCTACACCCTAAGGCTCTCTCCTTGCGCAGCCTCGCGTTGACCTCGTTGTGAGCAGCCCACAGCCACAGCTCGACCGCGTCCCGCGCCTGAAGGTCAATCTCGGGCAATCTCGGACAATCTCGGGCAATCTCGGGTGATCTCAGCCACAGCTCGGTACTCTCGGGTACCCTCGGGTACTCTCGGGTACCCTCGGGGTGATCTCGGGGTGATCTCGGGGTGATCTCGGGTGATCTCGGCCGAGCCGCGCGCCTCCTCTGGCGGCGGCGCCACCCCCGCCGCCGCGGCGGCATTGGCGGCGATGGCGGCGAACTTTGCCTGGTCCGCGCTGGCGCCGCCGAGCGACGCAGCCTGCACGGCGGCGATGCGATTACCACCGCCATTTACGAGTATCCATGTTGTGAGCACTGATGCCGTTGATAGTACGTCAATAGGACTCTGAATGTGGGCAGCAGGCGGCGCGAAGCGCACACGATGTTTGTTGTGTTGTGTGGCATGAGCGTGCAGCATTCAGTGGGGGCGTCTGTCCATGTGCATGTGCATGTGCATCTGCATCGCTTCTCTCGCCTGCATGCGACAGGACGCGACGAGGCGAATGAACTAGTGAATTAGTAATTCGAATTACTTAATCAAGCCTCTCGCCTGCACGCGGCGGGACGCGACGAGCCGAATCCGCCGCACGACGGCCGAGAGGCGCCTGCTCGGCGAACCGATGCTTTTTCTGTAGTCACCCACCGGTGTCTCCAGTAGCGCAGCCCGTCGCTCGACGCCTGAACGCAGCGCTGCCACCCGCCAGCGGCGCGGCAGCGCCCCTCGCCTCCTCCTCCTCCTCCTCGCCTCCTCCTCCTCCCCCGCCAGCGCTGGCGGCGCCGGCGGCGGGGGCGGCGGCGGGCGGCGGCGAGAGGTGCAGAGCGAGAGAGCGGAAGTGTACGACGCACTCGGCGCACGAGAAGAAGACGTCGACGTAGCGCAGGATCGCCTCGAGCGTCTGCGGCGCGTGCTCCGGAGAGGAGTGCGCGAGCAGCGTGTGGAAGAGGAGCCTGTTCACAGCTGCGGGGTGTGAGCAGGAGGGTGTGAAGAGCGAGCGAGCAGCGTGTGGAAGAGGAGCCTGTTCACAGCTGCGGGGTGTGAGCAGGAGGGTGTGAAGAGCGAGCGAGCAGCGTGTGGAAGAGGAGCCTGTTCACAGCTGCGGGGTGTGAGCAGGAGGGTGTGAAGAGCGAGCGAGCGGCGTGTGGAAGAGGAGCCTGTTCACAGCTGCGGGGTGTGAGCAGGAGGGTGTGAAGAGCGAGCGAGCAGCGTGTGGAAGAGGAGCCTGTTCACAGCTGCGGGGTGTGAGCAGGAGGGTGTGAAGAGCGAGCGAGCAGCGTGTGGAAGAGGAGCCTGTTCACAGCTGCGGGGTGTGAGCAGGAGGGTGTGAAGAGCGAGCGAGCAGCGTGTGGAAGTGGAGCCTGTTCACAGCTGCGGGGTGTGAGCAGGAGGGTGTGAAGAGCGAGCGAGCGGCGTGAGGAGGAGGGGCCAGAGCGAGCAAGGGTAGCCGTGCCGCGCCGGCATCGCCGACGTGCACATCACGAGCCGAGTCGCGGCCTCCGAGAGGTACGGACTGCCGATCGACTCGGAGATGCCTAGCCGAGAGATGCTGGTCGAGACTCACTCACTCCTCCACCCCCGAGAGGCAAAGGGGCTGGCGGCGGGCTCGCGACGCCGGCTCGCTGCAGCATGCCGGCCCACTGCTGCTCGCCCGGCAAGTCCGCCTCCTCCCACGCGTCCATCTCAACCTGTTCACAGCCATATCTCCCCAGATCTCCCCATGTCTCCCCACATCTCCCCATATCTCCCACGCGTCCATCTCAACCTCGAGCTCCGCCAGCCCTCTATCTCGCTCTATCTCCCCATATCTCCCCATATCTCCCACGCGTCCATCTCAACCTCGAGCTCCGCCAGCCCTCTATCTCGCTCTATCTCCCCATATCTCCCCATATCTCCCACGCGTCCATCTCAACCTCGAGCTCCGCCAGCCCTCGAGCGAGCAAGCCTACCGCCGCGTGGAGGACCCCTCAACACACGCCGCCAGAACCAGCAACCACCTGCAAAGACCGTCGCGCGAGCAAGCCTCCATCGACGGCTCTCGGCACCCCCCTCGCCAGCGCCGACACCCACAGCCGCAGCGCCCCCAATCGCCTCGCCGCCTCCGCCGCCTCCGCCGCCGTGCCCTGCGACCCTCGCGGCGTCGCCACCGCCGCCGCGGCGTGTCTCACCTCAGAGAGTTAATTAACACCGTTGCTTCATGTTAATGAATGCACCTCCCGGAGCAGCGAGTGGCGGGCCGCGTGTGAGTTAATTAACACCGTCGCTTCATGTTAATGAACGCACCTCCCGGAGCAGCGAGTGGCGGGCCGCGTACAGCACGTCCGCCGCAGGGACGGGCAGCAGCTGGGGCCGGCGCGGCAACGGAGAGCCGCCTGGGGGGAGACATGGCAACCCGGTTACTTACCTCACAGCGAGACTGATCCACTAGTTAGACACCCACCTGGCGGAGGCATGGCAACCTTGTGCGCGGCCGCTGCCTCGCCGCCTCCGCTAGCGCCGCCTCCGCCGCCTCCGCCGCCGCCTCCTCCGCCTCCTCCGCCTTCGCCTCCTTCTCCGCCGCCGCCTCCGCCGCCGCCTCCGCCGCCTCCTCCTCCGCCTCCTCCTTCGCCTCCTCCTCCTCCTCCGCTGCCGCTGTGCCTTCCGCCGCCGCTCGCCGTCCGTAGCGCCGGCTGCACGGGCCCAACCTTCTCCTTGCTTGGGCCAACCTTCTCCTTGCTTGGGCCAACCTCCTCCTCGCCGACCACATCCTTGCTTGGCTTCGGCGGCGGTGTGGCGGCGGCGGAAGCGGCGCCTGAGGCGGCGGAAGTGGCGGCGGCGGCGGCGGCGGAGGCGGAGGCGGAGGACACTTTTGTGGCGGCCGCGTCGGCTGCTGCCACCGCAGCAGCGGCGGTGGCGGTGGCGGCGGCGGTGGCGGTGGCGGCGGCGGTGGCGGTGGCGGCGGCGGTGTCGGAGGTGGCGTTGGCAGCGGCGGTCGCGACGTCTGAGGTGGAGGCGTCTGCGCCGGCGGCGGGGAGGTGTGCGCTGTGTGCGGCGGCGAGCACTTTTGCGAGGTGCGCGGCGGCGGGGAGGTGTGCGCGGGCGAAGGCTGCCAAGGCGTCTGGCGACCGAGCCTACTCCAGGAGTGCAGAGCGATCAGTGGCGAGGTCGCACTCGGCCGACCCGGGGGCGGACGCCCACAGCCACCCACTGCTGCCTCCCACCACCACCACTGGAGTCTCCTGGATCTCGGCGCATCCCACTGCCTCTCACTGCCTCTGGCTAAAATCTCACCGATCTCACACCGCACCTTGACAAGGATCCCGCCTCCCTTCATCGCCTCGTCCTCCTCGTGAGGAGGAGCGTCGGAGCCGTCGGCGCTGCTGTCCGGCGCGGCCGCTCCGGCGGCGCCTTCCGACGAGTTGACCGCGCCAAACAGCTTGATGGTCGGGTAGGAGCGGACGCCGTGGCTGGAGCAGTCCTTCTCGTGCGACGGGCAGTTGATCGCGGCGACGAGCAGCCCGGGCACGTCGGAGCGTAGCGCGGCCGCGACCTTCTCGTAGGTCTTGGCGTACTGCTGGCAGTGCCCGCACCACTCGGCGTAAAACTCGACCAGCGTCGGAGTGCCGCCCTCGACGAGCTGAGCGAGCCGCGCGGAGGTGAGCGAGGTGACGGGCGAGTCCCGCTTATAGAGGCCGTTGGCGTGCGGGTCCTCTACGGCAGCTTCGGTCGCGCCGCAGGCGAGAGCGACAAGCGTGGCGAACATCGGACAGCGCCGCCCGCGTCGAGTTTGCCTGTGCGTTTTAGAGAAAACCTCCGTAGGAAGGGTGGCTTCTCAGCTCCCCGGTCCTGGGCGTGAGGTTGCCGACTGCACTCCAAGTGCTCCAAGTCCCCAGGGCTATATAGCGAGCTAGAACCCTTTGTCCCCTTGTGGCCAGTGTGGCTGGCAGTGCGCAGTGTCAACAGGCGACGGACCGTGCAAGCTGTTACACACAGAACGCGACCTCTCTCGAGGTTCTCGAGCCGTGTGCGCTGCCGTGGGCGCTGTCGTGGGTGCTGCCGTGGCCTGGGGGGTCGACGGGCCCCCGGGGGCGACGGGGGTGCTCTCGCGGGGGGTCCCCCCAGTCAAGGGGGTCTAGGGCGCAGCCCCAGGAGGCCCGCCGCAGTCGCCGATTTTTGGGGGCTTTTTTGACTGATTTTCATGAGGCGTTGCTACTATTTTGGGACCAGTTGAAGCCTAAAAATGGCTACAAATACAGCCACAACAGCTGCTAGTCGCGAGCTGCTACTGTGTGGCAGAGCCCAGAGAGAGGGCCTTCAGGAGCACTATTCAGTTTGATCCAGCTCAACGTTGCGGAGTAGTAACATTGTTCCGTTACCGTGAGCGGCCGGCGGCCGGCGGCGGCCGGTGCGGCACGCGGAGCACTCCGTGAGCAGTGACGGGTGCGGACGAGCGAATGATTGAGAGGTCCCTTTTGGTGAGAGATAGACAGCCCTAGTCTCTAATAACACATCTCCCACAGATAGCGACCTCTCATTCGCTCGTCCGCGCCCGTCACTGCTAGTCGGGGCACTCCCGGCGTGCGGCCCGGTCCCGGTCGTCACTCCGGTTGCTCGTGTTCACACCGTCAGAACTCAGCTCCGCTAAGCCTAGGATTCAGTGTCTGAGACTTGGGCATCTTACACAACCTTTGTAGTAGAGCACAATGGCACCCTTGGATCAAGTGGATCACTTCATTACTACACCGTACTACCGACCCCCGTTTTCGGCCGCCGCGGCCGGAGAGCACCCCCGTCGCCCCCGGGGGCCCGTCGACCCCCCAGGTGGCGTGGGTGCTGCCGTGGGCGCTGCCGTGGGCGCTGCCTCGGTCAGCAGTCGGTCAGCCGTCGTCCGCTGCTCGGCGCTGGCTTGCTGGCCGCCGGTGGCAAACCAGGGGCGCGCGGGCCTTGGACGTCGTGGCCGAGCTTTGCTGCCTTCTTGCACGTTGCCGGCTGTAACGTTGCCTGCACAATGGCCGCGCCTCTCTTGCCTTGTGCGCTTGGCATGGTCGAGTGGCGAGTTCTTTTCTCTGTCAGGACTCTCCTCAAGGCGTAAACGAAAACAGAAAAAATATGCGGGAAGCGTTTTCACTTGCACACAAAGGGCATTTATTTATTTCAATTATATATACGGCCGTAATTACAAACAAACAAACAAACTGCAGTTAAAACTGTCCCTCCCCCGCCATGGGTGACGCGGATGAGCGATTCAGTCCGACGCCGTCGTTGTTTGTTGCTAATGCTATGGGGAATGGGGGCCGTCAACTTCCAGCTTCCACCGAGTCGACTGCGGCATTGAAACGATCCGAGAAGTGGGCCTGTGACCTCTCCCTCCGTGAGCCTCCGGTCATCCCCCGGGCCAGCATTCTGAAACCCATTCTCAAAATGTACCTTGTATTCAAAGTTCCCTATGCGGCATCATCGCCGCCCAGGCGTCGCTAGCAGGGGCGTTCCGATGTGCTCCGATGTGTTACGACTCGCTCTCCAGTGTCACGCTTTTGGTCGACGGTAACCCCCCCCCCCCCCTTTGGACGCGTCCACCCTCCGCCCAACAAGCAACATTCGCCTCCCTACTAATACATATATATATTTCACACACGACCAGCCCTTTTTGCTTTAAGAGGGGTGGGGCTGGGGGGGGCTAGTCAACATCGAGGATCGCAGTCCCCCTGACTAGTCCCGGGGCCCGTCACCGGGCGCAGAGGTCCATGAAACGAGGACGTTCACCTGCCCTCGCGGCTGGGTACGCATGTATAGCACGGTACCGCTCAGCGCAGCAACGCAACGTGAGTGGAGCGGCGAGAGGTCGAGGGTCGCCTCTCCGAGGGAGTCATCGACGGCGTCGAAGCGACCGTCTGTGTCGTAAAGGGATATGCAGAGCGGCTCGGCGAGCAGCTGCGCCATCTCGCCGCTGAACTCGAAGCTCTCATCCCATATCGGATCGCGCGTCCTCCACTGCACGGACGAGCGGACCACGCAATGGTTGCCAAGCCGCACCTCGGCGTAAGGGTCAGGCAGCCCGTTCGCGCTTCGTAGCTTCATAGCCGAGAAGAGCCGCACCAATAGCACCCCTTGCGAAGCGGGCTGTACCTGTACCTGTGGTGGTCCTGCCGGTGCCGGTGCCGGTGGCAGCCTCGCGGCCGCGAACGCGGCGCCACGCGCCTCGATCCAGGCCGCCGCCGCGGAGCGCCACTGGACATGTACCCGGACAGACCCTTGCAGCGAGAGCGGCGTGACGAAAGTCGCCTCGCGGGCGTGCAGAAGTTTGTCGAGCTGTACGCGGGCCATGCCAAGGCAGTCATCACGGGAGGCTTTCTCACAGTCAAAGAGGGTCACGACGAGGCCGTCCTGAAGGAGGTCGGAGAAGACGCCGTTCCACGAGAATGACTCGTTCCATACAGGGTCGAGGCTATTTCTGACGACACTCGACCTCCGCTTGCTTGCGCCGAGGTTCAGGACTGCATATGAGTCAGAGGTACCGGCTCGTTCCGCCGCCTTGAGCCGTTTGGCCGAGAGGAGCGTGACGGTGACATGGCCACGCTCTTCCCGTTCCCGAGCAGTCGCGAGGGTGAGTGCGCGAGCGCGAGGGTGGAATGGGAGTGAGGCGACGCAAGGCAGCGTGAGGAGGAAGAGTATGGCCAAGCTGATTAGGCCTTCGCCCAAAAAGTAGACAAAAGCATCGGTTGTCGACTTTGCGATCCAAAAGTCGAGACACAGCGCCAGGGACACGGCCACAAGGGGCCACGCTGGATGCCAGAGCGCCTCCACCACGCTGTCCTCGACATCATAATCGGGCTTCAGCCTCCCCTGCTCCGCTGTCCACATCAAGGCAGTGTCGGCCAGCGCCAGAGCTGTCTTCATCCGGGGCAGCGGCATGCCACTCCACGCAGGCTGCGCGCGTACGCGGTAGCCGCGCCACTGGGCTTGCATGGCGATGGCAGCGCGAGTCTCAAACTCAAGTTGCGACAGGAGCGGCCTCCCTGCCTCGAGGTCGCCTGCTGTCGGCGTCGGAGAAGCAGACGTACCATTCCCGTCCTCTTCCCCGTCCTCCTCCTCCAGCCGACTATAGGGCCACCCCTCCCGCCCGCCTGGTCGTGCCCCGCCCCGCCTCCTCCGAACAGTGCCCGCCGCCCAAGCAGCGGAGGTGCCGCCGGCGGGCAAGAGCCGCTGCCTCGCCGCCGCAAGCGCGTCGAGCCTCCTCTCGCGCTTGCGAGCCGCCTGCAGCTTGCGAATCGAGTGCTCGTGTGCCCTGGCACTGGCGCGGTCGTCAAACGCCTTCTTGCGCTTCATTAGCGCGGGACTGAGCATCTGCACGAGCGCGCCACTCTCATCGTACCCGGTCGGCATCGCTTGCACGAGCCCCTTGCCGACGAGAGGGAGCCGAAAGACGAGGAACGGAAAGGAGAGCAGCCCATACGCCATCTTCATGTAGTAGAGGGTCTGCCAAAACATCCAGTGCGAGGTCGAGAGCTGCCTGGTCGCAGTAATGAACGATTGGTTAGGCCGTTACTCAATTCAGTGCGAGGGCGAGCGAGCTGCACCCTGTGAAGAGGAGCCGCCCGAAGCCGACAGTCAAGAGGATGACCAAGCAGTAGGCGTCGTACCGCATGAAGGCCGGCAGGTACCCCCCCGTCCTCACCTATTAATTATTACACGGTGAAAGAAGCACTCTGGAGTGGCATTTTGCCGCCCGGGTCCGCACTTCTGCTCCATAAGTCCTCCTCGCCTCCTCAATTGAAGTCCGTCTTATGTCGTCCTTGGCACGCCTCGTCTTCTCCTTCTCGATCCGCTTTTGGTCCTCAAGGGACGGCGCGCGCGGCGCCGAGGTACGCGCGTCTGCTGCGTCGAGCCGCACCTGCTCGAGGGCGCGTATCTCGCCGAGCCCGCCATACGCCTTCCCGCTCACGAGGAGGTAGGTGGCGGCAAAGAGAAGCCCAACCCGCAGCACCTCGAGTGAGTAGATAAAAGCGGAGTACATTGCCTCAGATGAGTCTGAGGCAATCAGTAGACATTTTTCAACGTCAAGCGTGTTTGCCGTTGAGACGTACTCGAGTGTGTTTGCGGTTGAGCTGTAGGTATCGGTCGCAGGACTGTTTAGGCAGTAGTAGAACTTGAGCGCCCCCTTGATGGCCAGCGAGAGCGCGTTGATGACTTGGAAGCCCTTGAAGGAAAGGACGAACTCCACGAGCTGGTACTCGTCCTTGCGGTCGATGTTGAGGAAGAAATAAGTGTAGATGAGCACGTTGACCCCGAAGAAGGGGAGGAGCTTGATGGCGAGGATCGACGCGCCGAACGGGTCCTGCATCACCTTCCATATGGTCGCGTCCGCCGGCTTAGCCGCGTACAGCACCTTGGCGCGCACCCAGGTGAGCAGATTGTTCAGCTGGAGCGGAGGCCCCTTTGCCCACTGCTTGATGCGGAGCTGGTGCTCTCGGTCGATGCTTCTGTACGAGGCCATGACGTCGCTCTTCAGACCCTCGCCCACTACCTCCCACCCGCGAGTGAAGACGCCGTCGACAAAACGTGCCACTCTCTGGGGCATGTAGGCTGCATTTGCGCTCTCTCGCGCGACGCCTCCTATCGTGGAAATGAAGTGACTGATCTGCCTGTCGAAGATCTCGTCGTGTGCCTGGTCGAACCTGTTGATCGCCCTCGCCTTGGCGCGTGGCACCAGACCACGCGCACCAAACGAGGTCCCGAGGTTGCCGCAAAGGTCGACAAAATCAAGCCTCGCCAGCGCCTTGGCGCCCTCGTCACGAATCTTGGTCTCTTCGAGGTAGAGTTCGGCGAGCTCTGCGTTGAGCTCAAACGCGGAGCCAAGCGTCTTTGCGCCTTCGGGGCCGATGTCGTTATACCAAATGTTGAGCTCGGTCAGCGCTGCGTTGGACCTGAGGGCATTGGCGATTGCCGCGGCGCCCTGCTGGCTGATCTTGTTGTTGCACAGATCGACGGATTTTAGCACCGCATTGGCGCCGAGCGCCTCTGCAAGCGCTACGATGCCGGACTCGTTGTACTTACCTTCACCGTCCTCGTCAAGACCGCAGATAAAGTTGCCGCTGAGATCGAGCTCGGTCAGCGTCAAGTTGACCGCGAGGGCCTTGCCGATCGCAACGCCACCCTCGGGGCCAATGTTGTTCCAGCTCAGGTTCAGAGTCGTTAGTCCCGATCTGCCTCGCAGAGCCTCGGCGATCGCTGCGCCACCCCTGGGACCGATAAGGTTGTTGCTGAGATAGAGAGTGGCCATCGGCGCGCTGACTGAGACATATTCAGCCAGCACTCCGGCTGTCTCGGCATCGATCTTCTGGTCCGACAGGTCCCACGACTCGATCTGGTTGTTCTGGTTGTCCCGGAGCGCACGGAAGATTGCGCTCCAGCCCTGGGCGCCGAAACTGTTGTAGCGTAGATCAATGCTTTTCAGCACCGTGTTGGTCCTGAGTGCCTTGGTGAGCACCAGAACCTCCTCTTCCTGTAGGTTGTTGGAAGACAGATCGATCGACGTCAAAAAGCACAGCATCGTTGCCACTGCTTTGTCCAGTCGTCTGATTCGCTGCAGGTCATACTTGCCGAAAGTCTGAAGGGGTCCAAGGGTGGGCGCGTGATAAGCGAGCGCCCTCTTGGGAGGGCGAAGCTGAGGACTACTTCAGACTGCGGACTAATGCTGCGGACTGTTGTGCAGTACCGCGGAACGGATGCTGCGTCGACTGCTGCTGAGTACTCTACACGCTATTACTGTGGACTACTGCATGCTACTAACGCAAGCTTGTTGATCGGGAAGGATCAGCCGGAGAGAGTAGAGCTGCGCCTACGGACAGCACGCCGCGGCGTGAGCGTCGAGACGATGCCGCCGGCACGCGCTGTCTATCGCGTCCACGGCGCTCGGACTGGAGCCGCGGGCAGCGACTGGCGAGCGAGCGGGCTGTGGCCAGAAGACAGATATCAGGAAGGGCTCGCGCGGGACAAGGGCGGCGAATGGGCAGCAGCGGACGCGTCTCGCGGCTTCGCGATGGCCGTACCTGCGGGCGGGAGGGTGGCGCGGTGTTCGAGCTGAGGGGGGGCGCAGCCTGCGGCGAGCGAGAGGGCGCATCGCTCGGCGGGAGCGGTGCGGGCACGGCTGGCTTCGCGAGCAATAGGCATCGCGGGGATCCAGGCGTGCAGCTTGCGGCTGCCATCGTCTGCGTGAGCGCGTGGCGGGGCAAGCGTGCATATGTGTGTGTATGGTTCGTGCATGGCTGCCTTTCGGGCCGAGGTCAAACCACATAACCCCCCCTCAGTGAGTCACCGTTCACATTACACAGAGACAGTCACGCAACACGGGGTTCCAGGGAAGTAACCGTTCACAGTCCGGCGAATCTGGCCTGATTCTGGGGGATACGATCAATGGAGGCGGATTTCAAAAAAGAACCCTTCGCGACGCGGTGTGCGTGCGGGCGCGGGGTGCGGTGCGACCGGTGAGTGTGTGCGGCGTCATGTGTGTGTCCCTTCTGGTTCCCTATCGAAGGCTAGCTCAAAAAAGAAACCAGGGGCGGGCTTGCATTTTTGCCGTCGTCAGTGCCGCATACATGCTGGGGCTGGCTGAGGAGTTACCTTCCTGGGGCTGCGGCTTCCGCGTCGGCCTTGACGCTGCCGGCCTTAGGTAGAAAGGTGAAGAACAGCCAGGCTCGGACTGGACACCAACGCGGTATGGGTGGACGCCAGACAGATGATGACGACACGCACGAGCGACACACAGACACAAACAGGCTCACAAGACACACAGCCAGCTGGCTGCCACACACCCTGAGTTGGCGTACTAGTCGTGGCGGAGCTGTGAACAGCGTCTCTTCACGGCTGCCGCTGTGAACAGGAGCTGGCGTGGTATTGGTCGTGGCAGCGTTGCGAGGCTTTGCGTCGCGTGCTCTCAAGCTGATACCTCTGGAGCAGCGCCCCTTCACAGCGGCAGCGCTGTGAACAGGCCTCACTGGCGCCGTCGGGCTGGAGCTGGTGCGGGCGCGGCGCGAGGCGGCCGCGCTGTGAACGGCGTCTCTTCACGGCTGCCGCTGTGGGCAGGTGCGAGCGCGGCACGAGGCGGCGGTCGCGGCGCTGGCGCGGGTTCGTAGGGTCGGGGCGAGGCGGGCGGCGGCGGAGGCGGAGGCGGAGGCCGCGGAGGAGCGGGCAGGGGCGGCGGCGGCGGCGAGGGCGGCGGCGGCGAAGGAGGAGCGGGCAGAGGCGGCGGCGGATGAGGACGAGGGGTGGGAGAAGGAGGAGGAGGAGGCACGCGCAGCGTTGAGGGCGGCGAGGGAGGCGGCGGCTGCTGCGGCGGCGGCGGCGGAGGTGTCTGCGGCGGTGACGCTGCTGTGTGTTGACGCGCTGTCCACCAGGGAGCCGTACGCGAAGGCGGGCCGAGATCGAGCCGAGATCGAGCCGAGATCGAGCCGAGATCGTGCCGAGATCGAGCCGAGAGATAGCCAAGGTCGAGCCGCGAGCTCGGGCCGAGATCGAGCCGAGATCGTGCCGAGATCGAGCCGAGAGATAGCCAAGGTCGAGCCGAGATCGGGCCGAGATCGAGCCGAGATCGTGCCGAGATCGAGCCGAGAGATAGCCAAGGTCGAGCCGAGATCGGGCCGAGATCGAGCCGAGATCGTGCCGAGATCGAGCCGAGAGATAGCCAAGGTCGAGCCGAGATCGAGCTGAGATCGAGCCGAGATCGTGCTGAGATCGAGCCGGGATCGAGCCGAGATCGAGCCGAGACCTAGCCGAGATCAGATCGAGCCGGGATCGAGCCGAGATCGAGCCGAGACCGAGCCGAGACCGAGCCGAGATCGTGCGGAGACCATGCAGCACTCGGCCGAGATCGAGTCGAGATCTAGGGTGGCCTGACCCAGCGCCTGCTCGGGCGGACAGCTTGTGGGGGCTGTTGGCCAGGGCGACCCGCCCGAGTAGCAAGAATGAGTAGCAAGAATGAGAAACACACAAGATGATAGTCGAGAGATTACTGTTGTAAGACACACGCTGTCGATATCGACTACGGTATGATCACAGGCGACGCGCGTGTTTTGCAACAACGCGACCTGGCCTGCCTCGCTCAACGCCGCGCTGGCTGCGCACCTCTCGGCGAGTGCGCCGAGGCGGCTCGCCGCGCTAGCGACGGTTCGCGCGCTTCCGCCGGCCGCACTAGCCGACGCCGGCCTGGCGCTACACGCAGTGCCACCGGGGTCGAGGTCACGTGGGACCGTGTCGGCGCGCCTCTGCACGTGTACGTGCGGGAGGGGAGGCAGGGCGCAAGCCCGCCGGGAGGGCGGTGTGACGGGCGGTACGCGGCGGCGAGCGAGGGCGGCGTCGACGGCGACATTGGCATGGTTTGAAAAAGCTGGCCCGCGCGCGCGCTCCGCCTGCCGCGCGGAGCGACTCGGTACGTGGACGTCCGAGCCCGCCGCCCCTCGCCACTGCTCCCTGCTGGCCCATGCAGCGCGACACCGCCGGCGCTGCGTCTGCTTCCTCGCCGTCACGATATATAGACTTAAGACGGTCTTAAAACGCTCACGTCTCGCGGTGGACGCCGGCTAGCGGTAGGCCGTATGGCGTAGGCGGCGGGTACTCTATCCCAGATCGGGAGATTCGAGAGTGAGAGAGCGGATGTCGTCGCCGCGCCTGCCTGGCTGCCTTGAAGGTCAGACGCCATACGCGGCTGCGATCTCGCCAGCCTTGCGCTGTCGCCCCGCCTCCGTCAGCACCTCGACAAGGTTGCGGGCCGAGCTCCTCGTCTCTTTATGCCCCTTCCCGTACCGCGCAGCGAACCCCTCCAGCTCCTCCCAGAAGAGAGGGATGGCGTCCCCGAGCCTGCCCTGCTTTTGCAGCAGCGAACCGAGGTTGTAGATCGAGGTGAGCGTACTCGGGTGCCGGTCGCCGAGCGTCTCTCGCCTTCCCTCCAGCGCCTCGCGCTTCAGCGCCTCTGCGCCGTCCAGGTCGCCCTTGGCCTCCAGCAGCACGCTGAGGTTGCCGATCGAAGTGAGCGTGCTCGGGTGCCGGTCGCCAAGCGTCTCTCGGCTCGCCGCCAGGTCCTCGCGGAACATCGGCTCCGCGCCGTCCAGGTCGCCCTTGGCCTTCAGCAGCGAGCCGAGGTTGTTGATCGAAGTGAGCGTACTCGGATGCCGGTCGCCGAGCGTCTCTCGCTTTGCCTCCAGCGCCTCGCGGAACAGCGCCTCCGCGCCGTCCAGGTCGCCCTGGGCCTCCAGCAGCCCGCCGAGGTTGTTGATCGAGATGAGCGTGCTCGGGTGCCGGTCGCCGAGCGTCTCTCGGCTCGCCTGCAGGTCCTCGCGATACAGCGCCTCCGCGCCGTCCAGGTCGCCCTGGTCCTGCAGCAGCGAGCCGAGGTTGCCGATCGAGATGAGCGTGCTCGGATGCCGGTCGCCGAGCGTCTCTCGCTTTGCCTCCAGCGCCTCGCGGTACAGCGCCTCCGCGCCGTCCAGGTCGCCCTTGGCCTTCAGCAGCACGCCGAGGGAGTTGATCGAGGTGAGCGTGCTCGGGTGCCGGTCGCCGAGCGTCTCTCGCCGCCCCTCCAGCGCCTCGCGGAACAGCGCCTCCGCGCCGTCCAGGTCGCCCTTAGCCTTCAGCAGCGAGCCGAGGTTGCCGATCGAGGTGAGCGTGCTCGGGTGCCGGTCGCCGAGCGTCTCTCGCCTCGCCTCCAGCGCCTCGCGATACAGCGGCTCCGCGCCGTCCAGGTCGCCCTTGGCCTTCAGCAGCAAGCCGAGGTTGTTGATCAAGGTGAGCGTGTTCGGGTGCCGGTCGCCGAGCGTCTCTCGGTGCCCCTCCAGCGCCTCGCGATAAAGCGCCTCCGCGCCGTCCAGGTCGCCCTGGTCCCGCAGCAGCGCGCCGAGGTTGCTGATCAGAGTCGACGTCGCCCGCTTCGCCGGCTCCATCCGCTCCAGCGCCGCCCTCCCCTGCTTCGCCAGCGCCCCCCGCAGCAGCCCAAACACAGCCTTGTTGCACTCGGTCAGGCCAACCTCCCGCTCCAGCTCGCCCAGGATCTGCTCCGTGTCCTTCGGGTTGCGGCACTCCGCCTTGCGCACATCCACCTCGGACAGCTTCTTCGCGATCGAGGCAAAGTTCTCCACCAGCGCCGTCTCAAAGGCCGCCTGCTGCTCCGCGCTCATCACCACCTCGAAGCGCGCGCCCGACGCCTGCGTGTGGAACACCTCCTTGATGCAGTACGCGCGCAGCAGCGGCTTTGGGGCGTCCCACGGCACCATGAGCAGAACCGTGTGGCCGACGGCGCGGACGCAATCGCCCAGCCGCTTGACGTCGTTCATTGTGACGTCGAGCTGCCGCGTCGACTGCCGGATCACAAAGTCGCAGACCCAGAACTTGGTGTCGGGCGGCAGCTCTGGGTGGAGCCGCAGGTACTGCCGCAGGGCGTCGACCAGCGTCGCGAGCGGCGTCTCGAGGAACCAGCTCACAAAGACGGTGGCGACGCCCACGCCAGGGTCGCCGCGCTCGTGCAGCGCCTCGCAGTACGCCTTGCCTCCGTCCGCCTCGCTCCGCCTCGCGATCTGCCACTGGTTGACGTAGCCGTTGAGGGCGGCGTTGGCGGGGACGCGGACGCCGTTGATGGTGGGCCGGTTCTCGTTGCACTGCTTGACGGCGTCGGTGGGGAGGGCGGTGATGTACTCCTCGATCGCGTCGACAGATAGGCCGAGGGTCAGCCGCTCAGGGAGGTTGAAGCCGGCGGCTCTGTGCGAGACGAGCGCTTGCGCCTGCTGAGCTTCCACATCTCTCTCAGAACTCCTGACGGCCACACGCTGCTGCGCTGTCGACTCATCTTCTGTGACGTCGTCACTTGGATTGGCGAAGGGCTTTCTTGCTTTGCTTGCGCTCACCTCCTTGCCCTTTGTGGCTTGCACCCGAGTCGCCTCTGACCGCTTCTTAGCCTCATGCCGATTGCACTCGGCCCCTCTGCGGACGCCCTCCCCTGCCTCATGCTGCGCTTCCGCGACCTGCGCTTCCGCGGCCGAGCTCTCAGACGCAGCAGAGCTAGCGCAGCCCATCGCGGCTCGGTCCCTCCAGCGGCTCGCGCTTGAGCACCAGCGGCTCGCGCTTGAGCACCACGCCTTCTAATCGTATCACGGTGAGCCCATGTTTCTTTTTATTTCTCCTTCAGTATCAATAAAAAATGAAGGTATCGCGGCGCGGCGGCGCTGTCTCATCGAGCACCTACTTCCTTTACATAATACATAAAGTTGGAATAACGGGAGCGCACAGAGAAAACGGCGCTCGGGCCCGGGGCGGCCTTCAGGCAGCGCCACTCTAAAATATGCGTCGGCCGTCTCGCCTCGCAACAGCATCAGAGTGCCATGGCGGAGAAGCGCTGACGACAGGGGAGGAGCTGTGACACCGCTGTCGAGGGGACGCCCAGCCGCCGAGGGCTCTCCTTCTCCCGCCTCGCCAATCTAGCCCCCTGTGTCGCCGCTCAGACGATGGCCTTGTCCCACACGCCTCCGGTCGCCGCCGGCCAGATGAAGTCCGTGGTGGAGGCCACCTGTTCACAGGTGGAGGTGGGGGGGGGGGGGGGGGGAGTGAACAGCCGGCGGCGAGGAAGGGAGGGGCGGGAGGATGGGTGGTGTGTGGAGAAGAAGGGAGGCGGGCACGGGACTGGCGCGCACTGGCACTAACACAGGTACACCACGAAAGAGAAGGAAAAGAAGGCGCTCGCCGCATCTCCCACGTCTTGCCTACGACTGTACGACTTAGAGGTGGATGGGTTGGGAGCGGGGGGGCAGAAGTGATCAGTGCGGTAGATGGCGAGCTCGAGGCGCGTGAGCCGGACTTGTGAGCCGGACCACCCCCTCTTGTTCCCTGCGTTGTTGAGCCACAGGACTCAACATACGGGCTTGCAATCCCAAACTGTCACTCCCCTCTCTCCCGGCCGGGGTGGGGCGCGCGCGGGGGCGGCGGGTGTGCGGCGAGTGTGCGGGATGTCTGTGGGCCCGAGAGCGATATGCCATGTTATGTGATGTTATCACATAACCGGCGGAGGCGGCGGCGGCGACGGAGGCGGCGGCGGCGGCGGCGATGGCAGCGGCGGCGGCGGCGGCGGCGGCGGCGGTGGCAGCGGCGGAAGTGGTGACACTGCAATGTCGCTGTCACCACCTTCGCCACGGCCGACGCTGTACGCCACGGTTTGGAGAGGGCCGGCCATGATTTTCCGCAAGGCGCCGTACGCAGACTCCAACCTCGAAGAAAACCAGGATGCGCTCACACACAACGCAGTGCTTACCCGAAACGACAAGGGCTCGCTGATCAACGTCGCGGCGGGCGGCTCGCCTGATCGTGGCGAAGGCTGGAAGGGGACCAGCCCTCAAGGAACGGAGTGGGCGGAGGGCGCCACGGACGCCATGCTCGGCCTGAAGTTTCAAACCCTCAAGGCGGCGGCCGACTACCGCATGAGGAACATCGCGGGCAAAACGATGGTGCTGCACCTCATCGAGGAGGACATCTACCTTGACGTGGAGTGGCTTGAGTGGACCGCTGATGACGGCCGCTTCAGCTACCGACGTGCCACGAATTCCTCTTCCGAGCAGCTGCTCCCAATGCCGCCCCAAGCCCGCCGTCGCCGCCAGGGTGGCCGCCGTCGCCGCCCCGACCGCCGCTGTCGCCACCGCCGCCCCTGCGCAATCCGATAGCCGTGGCGCTCTGGATCGTGCCCGCGCTTATTGCCGCTGCCATCCTCGCGCTCGCGCTCGCCTGGTGGATCAGGACGAGGCAACGCAGCAGACGCGTTGCGCGCAGAGAGATCAGCATGTCGACGCTCCCCGGACAGCAGCGGGGCCCCGACCTGCAGACCCACCGCTCGGCCGCCGTCTAGCGACACTCTTGTTTCTTTTCGATGTTTGACCCGTTTGGTCTCCACGGTTGTTTGACGTATGATTTGAGATTTGAATTAATTATTAATCATGTCTACTAACAGCCGTGTTACAAAAGTCGCCCACTGAGCCTGCGGGGAACTCGCAGAATTCTTTGATTGTTCCTAAAGGTAAAGCCGTATTGCCGAATGCCGATGCGCGATGGCGATGCCGTGGTCCGTGCAGGCTCGACACAGCTCACAGCCGCGGACACTTTTTCGTCTCAGACGCCCACCCTCAGACGCTGTGGCTGGCGCATAAACAACAGAACGCAACGTTGCCCTCACAGAACGAACAAAAAAGAAAGCGGCGTCACCGAGGAGGTCGTGATGCAGGGCGGGGACACATGTCCCTAAATCCCATCTCGTCTCAGAGTTTGACGGTTTTTATTTATTTATTTATTTAGGTCGTGATGCAGAGCTTCGGATGCGAGTGGACGCCCCGCCGCCCGCAGTAAGTGCAGATGTCCTCTTCAGCCTGCCGAGAGCTTCCTGGCCCGCGCGCGCGCTCCGCCTGCCGCGCGGAGCGACTCGGTGGACGTCCGAGCCCGCCGCCCCTCACCACTGCACCCTGCTGGCCCATGCAGCGCGACACCGCCGGCGCTGCGCCTGCTTCCTTGCGCGCCGCTGGACGTCGGCCGAAAAGACCGCTTCCCTCTGGGGACCCGACTCAGCGAAGATCGCGCGCGCGTCGTGAATGCGGCGCGCGCGCGATCTCCGTTCCCGGGCACGCCGGTCGCAGTGACATGGGATCCCAGGCTCAAAACAGCGCGCTCAACAGCGAGAGCGCCGCCGCTGCTCCTCCTCCCTCCACCACTCCGCTCACCGAGACAAACTCGGTGCCGCCGCTCTCGCCGCCGCCGCCGCCGCCGCCGCGTCGGCCCTCGCCTCCGTCACCGCCGCCCTCCATCTCGCGGCGGCGTCCCTCTGATGGCGCGGGCGCCTCGCTCGCCGGCGCGCCTCGCCGCTGCCCCCCTCTCGCCGCCGCTCCGCTCGTGGCCGCCGCCTCCCCTGTCAATCACGCCGTCCGCACCACCGCTGCCACCGCTGAGGGGTGGCCCGTCTACCGTCTACCGGTAGACCGGGTAGACGGTAGACCGTTTGGTAGACGAGTCTACGGGTAGACCGTAATGAACCTACGACTCGTAGTACGACCTACCGTACGAAACCAGTCTACCGGTAGACTTGGTAGACGGGGGAACGGGAGCGGGGAGCGCATCGCGACACGGAGGGGGGCTGGGCAGGGGTCACCCACACGACAGGGTCCCAGGAATTCCCCTCTCGTATAGGACAGGTTGCACCCGGCGGCACCGGGGGCAGGCGCGGGCCTCCTACTGGTTGCGCTCTCCTAGTTCTTCTGCTCCCGACAAGGGACAGCGACGTGCTCGCAGCACGGTGGACTCAGAACGAAATAAAGTTTTTTCGCGGCGGCTGGAGCACGGATTTGTATATGCGCGCCTGCCCTGGGTTTATATGCACACGACGCTGTCTCGTATTTTTTTTCGCGGCGGCTGGAAGCACGGATTTATGCGCGCCTTTGCGACGCCGGCGCTCCTCCTCTTCTCCATCCAGGCGGCCGCCGACGCGGCCACCCTTCGCACGCCCTTCCCCGTCTTCTACTCGCCCTCCACGCCCGACCGCGCCTCGCGCCTCGCTGCATGGCTCAGCGCGGCGGCCGGCGACTGGTGCCACGCGCTGCTACCTCCCGTCTTCCCGCAGGACTTTGCGGTGACGTGGTCGCCGACGGCCGACTCGCCCGTCCGCATGGCCAACTCGACCACCGGCGAGAGCCTCTTCATCGTCCGGCCGCCGTTTGGCCGGCTCGGCAAGCAGATGGAGACGGTGCTGCGGCTGGGCCGGTCGCCTCGCAACATCGAGTCGTCCTTCTCAGCGGCGCACAAGGTCGCGAACGCCGCCTTCCACCTGCGCGCGCAGCAGTGCTTCGCCGCGCGCTGCCACCCCTGCGTCGCATCGCCGGACGTTCTTTGGGCGGCCATCTTTGAGGCGCCGCCGAGATGCAGCCCGAGATGCCGCCGAGATCGCGCCGAGATATGCCGGACGTGGTGTGCAGCGGGCGGCCGTCGGGTGTGAGGGAGGGACTAGCCGTGACCTCGCTGCTGCTACTGCTACTGCTGCTACTGCTCTCCCCCCCTCCCTCCCTCCCTCCCTCCCTCCCTCCCTCCCTCCCTCTCAAAAGGAGCCCGCCCCCGCACCTCGAGCGCCCCCAGAACACACACCCGCCCCCCCCTCCGACACTGCTTCAGGACGACGTCGCCTTCGTGCCCGGCTACTCGCCGGGGGCCGGGGTCGACCTCTCCCTACCTCCCCCCCCCCTCCCACCCTTCCCTCTTTTCTGGAGATTGAGATCTCACGCCGGCGAGGTTCGAGGAGGTCAGGAACCGCGCGCGAATTCCCCCGCCTCTTGGCCGACCGCCGCCGCCACCGCCGCCGCCGAGGGGGGGAACAAGCTGCAGCTCGCGGTGGGCAACGCGGGGCAGGAGGCAGACTCTACCCCGCCCCTTTTTTCCCCCCCCCCCCCCCCCACACCACCACCACCACCGCCCCCTCTCCCCCCTCCCCGCTCTCCCCCCTCCCGCCCCCTCCCCGCCCCCTCACCCCCTCTCCCGCCCCCCCGCCCCTCTTTCGCACGCCCGCCGTGCACCGCGTCTCTTCACAGCGCCCGCCCGTGAACAGGTGGACCTCGACTACTCGCCAAAGAAGTATTGCGAGCCGCACGCCCGCAACGTGACCGGCTGGGACACGGCGCGCGGCGGAGTAGCGCAAATCAATTGAGTAATAGTCAGTCAACGATTCGACTCTGATTCAACTATGAATTCACCGGCTGGGACACGGCGCGGCGGAGTAGCGGCGGAGTAACGCGCAAAAGCATCATGCGGAGGACGATGAGGAGGAGAGAAGGAATGAGTCATTCGGGCACACGTCACTCCTATAGAGGAGAATGAGCCGGCTAGTTGCCCCCCCTCGACTCCACCATCAGCCAGCTGGCGCACAGTAGTAACCGCTGCCTCCCCTCGACTCCACCATCAGCCAGCTAGTTCGCCATGGACTGTAGGCGCGTCTGCGCGTCTGCCATCACTTTTCGGATCCGCTCGCCTCTGGCACCGGATCGCAGCGGCGGCAGCTTCACACCGCCTGCAGCTGTGAACAGGACCCGCACGCTGCCTTTGCCTGCTGCTACTACTATCACCACTGTCTTCACGCCGCCCGCAGCTGTGAACAGGACTCGCACGCCTTTGCCGTTTCGCATGCCCACGCGTCGGCCGTCGTCGCTGCGCACGCGGCGCTGGTGGCTCGCGACGGGCGCGGGGCAGGTAATAGTGGTAGTAGTACACCTGGAAGAAGGTGGTAGTAGGCAAGCCAGTTCCATCTCTCTGACCCCCACCCACACGCCCAAGCGACTAGCGACAGGGGAGGGCAGGTGTGTAGCTGCGCCTGAGCCGACCGCACCGCTACTACGCTCCGGCCCGCGCGCCTCTTCCCGCCCCGTCACTCCGACGCTCTGCTGTGAACTGCTGTGAGCTGCTGTGAACACACAGCCCGTGTGTCGCGTGCGACTGTCTCTGTGCGTCTCTTCTCGGGCCCGGGGCAGCTGGCCCGGGGCTATACGTTGACGCCGACACACCCGCCTCCGCCTCCTCCTGTGGCGAGGGGGCGGAGAGTGGTCCGATCCTCACGGCTGCCTATAGCTACTGCTACCGCTACTTAACAGGCGCCTGCCCCACCCCTCGTCGACTTAATACTGAGTAAATTAAGAGCTAATTAATTGACAGGCGCCTGCCTCAACCCGTGGCACTCGTCGAGTTGCGGCAACGACCGACGGCCGCCGCGCGAGGAGCAGCTGTGAACAATACGTTGATCCGTCGGCCAGAGATGTGGCTGGTTAGGCGAGCGGATGCCCGCCCCCGGGCGTGCTGCGCGAGGAGCTGCTGTGAACAACGAGTGAGTGATCGGCGAGAGTGTGGCTGGTTAGGCGATGACCCCGGCGTGCTGCGCGACTTTTTCGAGCAGTGCGACCGGCCAAAGCGGAGGCGTCCCCCCCCCCCCCCCCCTTAACCCCCCCCCCCCACCCCCCCATCCACAGAAGTAATTCAGTCACCGAGACGTAGTGGTTGAAATCTCCACCACTAGTGAATTTAGGCAACCTCCCTCGGACACGCGCCTGAGCTGCCGCGGCCTCCTCGCGCTCGCGCTTCCCGCCCCCGCCTGTGAACGGCGCCTCTTCACACCTCCAGCTGTGAACAGGCCTCGTGCTCGCGGGTCTGCGCGTGCCGTGGGCCCTTCTGCACAACAACACCGTCGGCTTCAAGATGGCCGGCGAGACACAGCCGAGATATAGCCGAGAGACTGCCGAGATATAGCCGAGAGACTGCCGAGAGGCAGCCGAGAGGTAGCCGAGAGGCAGCCGAGCGGCAGCCGAGCGCCAGCCGAGAGGCAGCCGAGATATAGCCGAGCGGCAGCCGAGAGGCAGCCGAGAGGCAGCCGAGAGGCAGCCGAGAGGCAGCCGAGAGGCAGCCGAGAGGCAGCCGAGAGGCAGCCGAGAGGCAGCCGAGAGGCAGCCGAGAGAACACAGCCGAGATGTACGCACCTTCAAGAGGGACTAGACGAGAGTCACGGGCAACGAAATGACTGGGCCGGCGTGGACGAGCCGCAGGTGTTCACACGCAGGACTCGTAATTCATGAGTTCTACTTTAGAACCGACAGGTGCTCACAAGCAGGACTCGTACGGCATCATCTTTTACTTATTTATTTATTATTTATTTGGCAGGTGCTCACAAGCAGGACTCGTACGGCATCATCTTTTGTTTATTCATTCATTTATTTATTTATTTATTGATTTGGCAGGTGCTCACAAGCAGGACTCGTACGGCATCATCGCGCGCATGGTCAAGGAGACGGCGGTGTGGAAGCAGACCCTCGAGGAGGGCTTAATCAACTAGTCGATGAACTCAATCCACTCATTCATTGTAGGTGTGGAAGCAGATCCTCGAGGAGGGCCACGCCACACTCCACCGCGGCCACGCCTTCAACGCGACACGCGCGGACGAGAAGGGGAGGGTGCGGCGGGAGAAGCGGAGGGAGGCGCAGCGCGCGGGCAAGCTCACGTCGCTCGCAAAAGGCATCCGCGCCGGCCGCTGAGTAGCAGGGGCGAGGGGACGCCCTCGCTCCCTCTGTCTGATGAGCGCATTTGGCGCTGTCTATTGGTTGTGGGGGGTTCGCTTTGTCTGTCGGTGTTTGCAGAGTGTCGGGCCGAGTGTGCATGCTTCCTTCCGCCATCTTCTTTCGACTGAAAGAAACGGAGTATTAAGGAAAAGAAGTTTAGGAAAAGAAAATCGAGAGCGATATGCCATGTTGATTGATTGATGGGAAGGCGAAACACAGTCCGACCAACGACTGGGACACCAACGCGGTAACCGGTATGGGTGGACGCAGGACGGGCGATGACGGTCACACAGGAGCGACACACAGAACCACAAGACAAGACACTCAGCCAAACTGACTGCCACACATCCTGAGCGAACTTCTCTAGTCACCCGCGGCCGGACTCCATCCGGCACGCGTCGCTGGGCGCTCAGAGCCGCGTCCCCTGCTCGCCACCCCGACGCCCAAGGCGCCCGAGCGAACGACAGGCGGCACGCGAAGACTGGTTGCAATCCCGCCGACCGCCAGGCCGCGGGATGATGCGTGCGTGGTCTTGTAGTGGGTCTCGGAAGCTCCCCTCTCGGGCTAGGAGCCAGCCCCTCTCCCTTGCCCTCGGAGCAGTGTGTCCGAGTCGAGGCGTGTGCTTGCCGGGCGACGGCCGCGCGCGGTTGGCATTGTGACGAAGGGTGCGCGCGGCCGCGGCGCGCCCGCCATGGTTCGGCGCGGCGCGCCTACCAGCGGCAATTGTCGAGGCACGGGAACGCTTACCCGGGGTCATCCTCTGAGCCTGGTCGTCGGCGCCGCGATGCCACGGCGGCGCATTCGACGTCGTCGGCGCGCTGCCCCGCGTTGAGCCCCGCCGCTCGTAGCGACGGCCGCAGGTTGGCCCGGTGCAGCGCGCCCTGGCCGCAGACTGAAGAACGGCCACGAGGGGTGTGTGATGTGCGGTGCGGGGTGTGAGGGGGCAGCGTCTTTGTGTGTGTGTGCGCGCGCGCCGCTGCAGGAAAGAGTGCGGCCCTCGGGGTACGCCTCGTCCGGCCCCCTCCGAGGGGGTCGTGATCTGAACTGGAGAGGGGGTCGGCCTTGAGAGCTTACGGGGTCTCCCCACGCCAGAGGCTCTGCCTCTCCTCTCGGGGATTGAACTGGGGGATGGGGGCGGGGATCCTCCCTCTTCCCGCCGTCGATGCCGGGGATCAACCAATCCGGAGAGGTCGTTACCATTCCTCCATTCATCCTCCCAGCTTCATCGGCGCGACGCGATCCGATCGGCGCCGCCACCGACGGGGCCGCCGGCACGGAGTGGATTCTCCGTCGTTGCCGGTCGGGGTGTTGGTCCGGACATGGGCGGCGCGACCACTGCACTGCTCCAATGGCCAGAGACCCGGTGCGGGGCAGGTGTTCGCGCCGCCCCGCCCCGCGTCGCCCGCCGCCGCGCCGCGCCGCCGCGCCACGCCACCGCCTCGCATCGCCACGTACCGTGCTCAGCACTGCGTCGCACCTATTTCGGAGTGAGAACCGTAGCCCCAAGTGACCCAGCCCACACCCTCTTGCCTGTCTGATCTTAGAGCGGTATGTTGAGAGTAGGCTCGAGTCACCTCCGCTCCTTCTTCAGTCCTGCCATGTGCGCCTTGCGTTTGTTTTCATAACATCGAAGGCTAAGCTCAAAAAAAGAATCGGCGGGCACGTCGCGCCGCATGGTGGCCGCGCTGCGCCGCTCGCCGCTGGCGCGCGGTTGATCGCGGCGCCGACTCCGCGGCGGCCATCTCACGCAGCGGGACGCGTCGCTTCGTCGGCGCCAAAGCAGACGCGAGCTCGCGGCGCGGGCGCGGCAGCAAAAACATCAACGTCTCCTTCTCCTTTTCCTTCTCTTCTCGTCTCGTCTTGTCGCGGGCGCGCACGCGCGCGACGTGCGCCCGTGTCGCCGCGTTCGCTCCGCTAAGGACGATTCGAACCGGGAGCCAGTCGGCGCGGCGGCGGCGCGCGGCGGCAAAAGGCGCGGCGCTTGCTTCCTTGAGATGCTGCTGGTGTTGGCACCTCCTGATATAATGCTGAGCGGGGCGGAGGCACGCGGGTGGCGGAGGCGGCGGCGGATGACGTCTACTACCTGGCCGCCCCCTGTGGTAGCCAGGCAGTGGATTTGGTCCTGGCACCAGCCTTGGCAGTTGATTTGGCCTTGGCACCAGCCTTGGCGGGGCGGCGGGCACGCGAGATGCACAGGCGCCAAGGGGGCAGAACCGACCTAACCCGTCGGAGGTGGGGGGAAGGGAGTCCCGCCGGGTTCCCCTGCACGAGCGCGAGAGTAGGACACGGAGGAGCAACTGGACCGTGTCAGCGGCGACGGATGGGTGGCAGCGAAGGACGGTGATTACGCTGACGCCCTCGCCAAGCGCCACACGGTCATCCTCCTTTCCCGAGTCGACCGGAGCATTCTCCGCCGACCTCGATCGTGTCCTCCGCCAGCTTGCGAGGAGGACCGCACGCGCTAGTGGGTCCATTGACCACACGCCGTACGGCACCTCCCGCGCGTCCACCCGCTCGCACTACACCTTTCACTCCGCCGCCATCTCCGCCGCCATCGTCACCGCCGACGCCCTCGCCATTCAGAACTCGGCCGCCGCCCTCGGCTTCGAGCTCACCCTCGACCCTCGCGATCTCGCCCGGCGCTCGTCGGGACGGCCGCCATTGCGGTCGGCGCCACCACCTCCTCCCGCCCCCCCCGCAGCCACTGCCGCGCGGCCGCCAATGCGACCGACCCCCCCCTCCTTCCCCGACCCCGCCCTAAACGCCCCCGACAGCGAAGCCCGCGCCGCGCGCGGCACCACCGCCGACTCTACCTCCGACCCCAGGGCCTAGGCGGCCCGCCATGAAATCTAGCCGTGTGTGCTGGCGTCCGAGGCCGTGCGGAGTTTGTTGTAAAATGAACTCGGGGTCACGGTACGCGGCACAAACGGGCCCAGAAGGAGTGTCCGAAATCCGCGCCATAACAACTGTCTATGTACGCGCTCCGCCCCCGGCCGCTGCCGCCGCGAATGCGCGCGGCGGCCGCGCGCTTGGTGCGGAGGCCCACCGGACGCTCGCGCGGCGCCAGGGCGTGTCGGTCTCGGCACGTCTCGGGCGCTGTGAGATGCCCTTCGACGTGTGGGCGCTCGCTACAGTCGCCAGGAAGCTTGGCTTCCACTGCTGTGGTCGCTGGGGTCCGGCGGTGCTCGTCAGGCTCTACGATGCGACGGTCGGTTCTTCGCTCGCGTCGCCTGCGACGAGCCTGCATGGCTCGTGGCTCGACGGGAGCTTGCTCAGCACGCTCCCAGGATTGTGTGGAGCCTCGCCTGGCCCTCTGGGATGGCCTGCAGGGCCGGGGCGGGCCGCCACGGGTGCGATGGCGCGCTGAGTACTACCTCTGCGATGACTGCCGGCTCTCTGATCGCGTCGCCGGCGGCGGGCTCGCGCGGCGCGCTGCGGCAGCCTCAAGCCCGCCGCCCGCGACCCGATCGAGACCTCGTAGTCATGGCAGCATCCAGCGCGCCATCTCGCCCCAGACGGCCCGCCCTGGCCCTGTCGGCCTTCCCAGACAGCTTGTCGAGGCTGTACAGAGTGCCGAGAGCATGCTGGGCAGGCTCCCGTCGAGCGACGAGCCATGCTGGCTCGTCGCGGGCCGCGAGCGCGAAGACCCGCGCGGAGCGTCGCCGAGCCTGACGTGCCCGCCCGCACGCCCGCGGCCGCAGGCAAGGGAGGCGAGCTTCCTGGCGTCTACGCCAAGCGCACACATGCCAAAAGACACCTCGCAGCGCACGTGACGTGATCGAAGCGGCACGCCTCGGCGCCGCGAGAGCAGCCGGTCGACGTCGACACCAAGCGCACGGCCGCCGGGCGCCTCCGAACCCACAGGGGCGCCGCGGCAGTAGAGAGCACTCCACCCGCCATACCGTTGATAACACAGTCACTTGGAGCACTTGGAGTGCGGTCAGTAACCTCACGCCCAGGACCGGGGAGCTGAGAAGCGCACCCAGTTGGCCGGACGCTCGGCATCGGGTTACGGGCTAGAGAGCCCTAGCCCCGGGGGTGCGCGGTCGCAGGGCCATAACACGGGTCTCCGAGGGTTAGCTCCGCGCTCCGGGTTTCCCCTAGCAGCAGACCGCCCCCTCTACTCGGAGCTAAAGAATACTCTCCGAGGGTTAGTCCGCGCTCCAGGTTTCCCCTAGCAGCGGAGCGCCCCCTCTACTCGGAGCTAAAGAATACTCTCCGAGGGTTGGACCCGCGTACCAGGTTTCCCCTTAACTGCAGGACGCCCCCTCTACTCGGAGCTAGTGATACGAGAATACGCACCGGCCCCACGCAATACCTTACTCGAAGATAATACGAGAATACGCAGCTGCGAGGCCCCTGTCGAGCTCTCGAGCAGCTTCCGCGGCGAGCAGCTTCCGTGGCCGTGGGGCGTGGGGGGGGGGGGGGGGGGGGCGGGGAAGGAAGGGGGGGGAAAAAGGGGGGGGAAGGGGGAAGGAGTAGGGAGAACGGGGGGGGGGGGGGGGGG
>NW_005199443.1:264987-275294 GCF_000372725.1 Emiliania huxleyi CCMP1516 | reverse complement strand
CTGCGGAGGCGGCGGCGAGGGCGGCGGCGGCGAGAGCGGCGGCGGCGGAGGAGCGGGCAGAGGCGGCGGCGGTTGAGGACGAGGGGTGGGAGGAGGAGGAGGAGAAGGAGGCCAGCGTAGCGTTGCGGGCTGCGAGGGAGGCGGCGGCTGCGGCGGCGGCTGCGGCGGAGGTGTCTGCGGCGGTGACGCTGCTGTGTGCTGACGCGCTGTCCACCAGGGAGCCGTTCGCGGAGGCGGGCCGAGATCGAGCCGAGATCGTGCCGAGATCGAGCCGAGACCGTGCCGGGATCGTGCCCATGCAGCACTTGGCCGAGATCGAGTCGAGATCTAGGCCTGACACAGCGCTTGCTCGGGCGGTCAGCTTGTGGGGGCTGTTGGCCAGGGCGACCGGCCCGAGAGTAGCAAGAAGAGTAGCAAGCATGAGAAACACACAAGATGGTAGTCGAGAGATTACTGTTGTAAGGCACACGCTGTCGATATCGACTACGGTATGATCACAGGCGACGCGCGTGTTTTGCAACAACGCGACCTGGCCTGCCTCGCTCAACGCCGCGCTGGCTGCGCACCTCTCCGCGAGTGCGCCGAGGCTCGCCGCGTTCGCGACGGTTCGCGCGCTTCCGCCGGCCGCACTAGCCGACGCCGGCCTGGCGCTACACAGCGCCACCGGGGTCGAGGTCACGTGGGACCGTGTCGGCGCGCCTCTGCACGTGTACGTGCGGGAGGGGAGGCAGGGCGCGTGCCCGCCAGGGTTCGTGAGTGAATTTTCACACTTTCACTTTCACATGTGAATTCATGTGAATTTCACATGAAACGTTTCGGCCGCCCCCGTTTCACTGAAAATTTCACAAGTTCGACTACTTTCGAAGGCTCTGGCATCTCCGAGGCGGCAGCGGCGGAGGCGGCAGCAGTCGAAACCGGTTTCGAGGCGGCAGCGGCGGAGGCGGCACAGCGGAGAGAGCGGCGGTGCGCCTACCACTGCCGGCACCGGTAGGGATCTCTGTGCCACCAATGCCGCGCGTTCCTGCTTCCCTGCAGCGAGGCCGTGGTCAAGGCCGTGGTCGTCCCCAAGGCTCAAAGAGCAGGGGCCCGCCCTCACTGCATCAAAACGCGGTGAAAGCAAGGAAGTGTAGAAAGGAAAGAGCCCACAATAACTCTAGCGAGAGGAGGTGCAGCTTGGTTCGTGTCCTCGGGCGCTCGAGGACGTGTGTGTTGCCTCAATCTTCTTTTAATGCGCGCCCCCGCCGAAATACACTGCAAATACACCATACACGCGAGATGCGTCGGCAGCGACGCGCACGACCTCTTAAGAAGCACCGTGTCGTTAGGATTAGGGTTAGGGTTAGAATTAGGGTTAGGGTTAGGGTTAGGGTCAGAGAGCGTTCAAGCCGTTGTGCAGCTCCTAAGAGAATGGTCCGGTTTGGGCCGAAACCAAATGGAGGAATCAGCGGTCCGTCGACACGAGCTCTCGGTGAATGCTTTGGGTTCTTCGGGCTAGGGTTAGGGTTAGGGTTAGGGTTAGGGTTAGGATTAGGGTAAGGGGTTGGTTGTCGTCGCGCGCTCTCGATATCTGGCTAAGACAGAGACACAGCAGCAGAGGCGACCCAAGCGACACATCAGAGCATGGATGCTTGGGGGCGCGAGCCGCCATCTTGGACTGTGAGGCGAGTATTTGCAACCGGGAGCTCGCCGCCGCCCCTACACCGCCGCCGCCGCCCTCCCGGTGGCAAATAATAGCCCAAGTCGAAGAGTGCGCCCCGCCCTCGGTATCTGGGCGGCAGGCGGGACTAGAGTGGCACGCTGGTGCACGGATGGGGGCGCGAGCCGCCATCTTGGACTGTGAGGCGAGTATTTTCAACCGGGAGCTCGCCGCCGCCCCTACACCGCCGCCGCCGCCCTCCCGGTGGCAAATAATAGCCCAAGTCGAAGAGTGCGCCCCGCCCTCGGTATCTGGGCGGCAGGCGGGACTAGAGTGGCACACTGGTGCACGGATGGGGGCGCGAGCCGCCATCTTGGACTGTGAGGCGAGTATTTGCAACCGGGAGCTCGCCGCCGCCCCTACACCGCCGCCGCCGCCCTCCCGGTGGCAAATAATAGCCCAAGTCGAAGAGTGCGCCCCGCCCTCGGTATCTGGGCGGCAGGCGGGACTAGAGTGGCACGCCGGTGCACGGATGGGGGCGCGAGCCGCCATCTTGGACTGTGAGGCGAGTATTTGCAACCGGGAGCTCGCCGCCGCCCCTACACCGCCGCCGCCGCCCTCCCGGTGGCAAATAATAGCCCAAGTCGAAGAGTGCGCCCCGCCCTCGGTATCTGGGCGGCAGGCGGGACTAGAGTGGCACGCTGGTGCACGGATGGGGGCGCGAGCCGCCATCTTGGACTGTGAGGCGAGTATTTGCAACCGGGAGCTCGCCGCCGCCCCTACACCGCCGCCGCCGCCCTCCCGGTGGCAAATAATAGCCCAAGTCGAAGAGTGCGCCCCGCCCTCGGTATCTGGGCGGCAGGCGGGACTAGAGTGGCACGCTGGTGCACGGATGGGGGCGCGAGCCGCCATCTTGGACTGTGAGGCGAGTATTTGCAACCGGGAGCTCGCCGCCGCCCCTACACCGCCGCCGCCGCCCTCCCGGTGGCAAATAATGGCCCAAGTCGAAGAGTGCGCCCCGCCCTCGGTATCTGGGCGGCAGGCGGGACTAGAGTGGCACGCCGGTGCACGGATGGGGGCGCGAGCCGCCATCTTGGACTGTGAGGCGAGTATTTGCAACCGGGAGCTCGCCGCCGCCCCTACACCGCCGCCGCCGCCCTCCCGGTGGCAAATAATAGCCCAAGTCGAAGAGTGCACCCCGCCCTCGGTATCTGGGCGGCAGGCGGGACTAGAGTGGCACGCCGGTGCACGGATGGGGGCGCGAGCCGCCATCTTGGACTGTGAGGCGAGTATTTGCAACCGGGAGCTCGCCGCCGCCCCTACACCGCCGCCGCCGCCCTCCCGGTGGCAAATAATAGCCCAAGTCGAAGAGTGCGCCCCGCAATAATAGCCCAAGTCGAAGAGTGCGCCCCGCCCTCGGTATCTGGGCGGCAGGCGGGACTAGAGTGGCACGCCGGTGCACGGATGGGGGCGCGAGCCGCGCCATCTTGGACTGTAAGGCGAGTATTTGCAACCGGGAGCTCGCCGCCGCCCCTACACCGCCGCCGCCGCCCTCCCGGTGGCAAATAATAGCCCAAGTCGAAGAGTGCGCCCCGCAATAATAGCCCAAGTCGAAGAGTGCGCCCCGCCCTCGGTATCTGGGCGGCAGGCGGGACTAGAGTGGCACACTGGTGCACGGATGGGGGCGCGAGCCGCCATCTTGGACTGTGAGGCGAGTATTTGCAACCGGGAGCTCGCCGCCGACCCTACCGCCGCCGCCGCCCTCCCGGTGGCAAATAATAGCCCAAGTCGAAGAGTGCGCCCCGCCCTCGGTATCTGGGCGGCAGGCGGGGCTAGAGTGGCACGCCGGTGCACGGATGGGGGCGCGAGCCGCCATCTTGGACTGTGAGGCGAGTATTTGCAACCGGGAGCTCGCCGCCGCCCCTACACCGCCGCCGCCGCCCTCCCGGTGGCAAATAATAGCCCAAGTCGAAGAGTGCGCCCCGCAATAATAGCCCAAGTCGAAGAGTGCGCCCCGCCCTCGGTATCTGGGCGGCAGGCGGGACTAGAGTGGCACGCCGGTGCACGGATGGGGGCGCGAGCCGCCATCTTGGACTGTAAGGCGAGTATTTGCAACCGGGAGCTCGCCGCCGCCCCTACACCGCCGCGGCCGCCCTCCCGATGCGTCGGAGTCGACTCTCGACTGCACTGAGAGAGTTCATCCCACCATCAGCACCGTATTCGCCCACAGCATGCCATGAGATTCATATAGGTCTAGTGTACACATCAGCTCAGCGAGACCAATATCTCCAGCCTCCTTCATCTTGGCTGCTGCTTGGGAGCCAACACCTGTGCAAGTGAGTGTCAGAGTGGTCGGAACTCGGTGGGAGCATCCGTCATCATTCACGTTCACACGACTCTTCACACTCGCTCGAAAAAGTGAAATTTTGTTTCACATGAAATGTGAAGTGAAAGTGAAAGTGAAACCGATTCGCTGTTTCCATGTGAAATCACGAACCCTGGTGCCCGCCAGGAGGGCGGTGTGACGGGCGGTACGCTGCGGCGAGCGAGGGCGGCGTCGACGGCGACATCGGCATGGTTTGAAAAAGCCGTCGACGGCGACATCGGCATGGTTTGAAAAAGCGAGAGAATTGGAAGCCTACCGGGGGGGGGGGGGGGGAACCGGAGCGCATCCCAGAGAGAAAACGGGGCTCCGGCTCGGGCACCCTCGTGCACAAAGATCGCACGCGGCACGGCCCCACGGGCGGGGACCTGTTCCTTTTTACCCATCTCACAGTAGAGAGGTGTCCGTTTTATTTATTTATTTATCGGGGGCGGCCTTGTCACACTATCTAAAATACGCGTCGGCAGTCTCGCCTCCCCTCGCGACAGCATCAGAGTGCCATGCGGAGAAACGCTGACGGCGGGGGAGGAGCTGTGACACCGCTCTCGAGGGTCTATGCCCAACCGCCGAGGGCTCTGCATCTCCCGCCTCGCCACCCGAGGCCCCCTGTGTCGCCGCTCAGACGATGGCCTTGTCCCACACGCCTCCGGTCGCCGCCGGCCAGACGAAGTCCGTGGTGGAGGCCACCTGTTCACAGGTGAAGGGGGGGAAGGGGGTGAACAGCCGCGGCGAGATGGGTGGTGTGTGGAGAAGAAAGGGGGGGGGGGGGGGGCATCTCCTTCTGCATCTCGCCGCATCTCCCCCTCTCTCCCTCGCATCTCGTCGCATCTCGGCTGCTGCTCACCACACCAACCATCTCCTCCCCCGCAGAAGCGACGGCCGGTGCCACCGCCTCCTCCGCCTCCTCCTCCTCCGCCACCGCCACCTCCTCCGCCACCGCCGGCTCCGGCTCTGGTGCCTCCGCCGCCGCCTCAACCGACGCAGCCTCCTCCGCCGCAAACTTCTTCTGCGCCTACGCCCCCGACCCGCCGAGCGTCGCCGAGATTGCTCGAGATTCGGCGCCTCCTCCCCCGCCGCACTCCGGTTCGCCTTTGCGTCCCGCATGCCCATCGCCTTGACAGTGCCCGCCTGATGAGAGAGCGGGGCCGTATCTCGGGTCAGATCTCGACGCAATCTCGCCCATCTCAACGCACCGAAGGAGCCCGCGGATTAGATCTCGGGCAGATCTCGGGCAGATCTCGGGCAGATCTCGGGCAGATCTCGGGCAGATCTCGGGCAGATCTCGGGTAGATCTCGGGTAGATCGCGGCCACATCTCGCGCATATCTTGGCCATCTCTCGGCCATCTCTCGGCCACATCTCGCCTGTATCTCAGCCGCGTCCGCCGCCTCCGCCGCCGCCCACGCCTCGCCGTGCTCCGCCTACGGGACACTTCCCGGAAAGTTCGCGGGGAGCTCCGAGCAGCGGCGCCGCTCGCCTTGCTTCTCTCTCTGCCGTCAGCGCCGCCGAAGCCGCCGCCAGGTCTCCGCCGGTTGACTCGAGCGCCGCCTTGCACGCCTGCGAGCATATGGGACGTGTGCATGTGCATGTCTAGGAACCTTCTAGGAACCTTCTAGGAACCTTCTAGGCGGGTGCGGCCGAGGCGAGGCCGAGGTGAGGCCGAGGTGCGGCCGAGGAGTGGCCCAGCGAGGCTCATGGCTCGCGGCGCCTTCAGGTCCGCGCGCGGCAGCTCAGCGCGCAGCTGCTTCATCAGCGCCATGAGGTCGCTCGCCGACAGCGCCGGCGCCGCCGCCTCCTCTGCCTCGGCTGCCGCCGCCTCCTCCTCTGCCTTCGCCGCCGCCGCCGCCTCCTCCTCTGCCTTCGCCGCCGCCGCCGCCTCCTCCTCTGCCTTCGCCGCCGCCGCCGCCTCCTCCTCTGCCTTCGCCGCCGCCGCCGCCTCCTCCTCTGCCTTCGCCGCCGCCGCCTCCTCCTCCTCTGCCTTCGCCGCCTTCGCCGCCGCCGCCGCCTCCTCCGCCTTGGCAGCGGCAGCTGCGGCAGCTGCCTCTTCCTCCGCCTTTGCCGCCGCGGCCGCGGCCTCCTCCTCAGCCTTTTCCGCAGCCGCAGCCGCAGCGGCCTCCGCCTCCGCCTTCACCGCAGCGGCCGCAGCAGCCGCCTCCTCCTCCGCCTTGGCAGCGGCGGCGGCCGCCGCCTTCACCGCGGCCACATTTTCCATCGGGCCGTCGCGCTCCCGGCGAAGTTTGCCGTTCTTGGGCCGGGCATTGCCAAAGGTCTGCGCCGTTCGCTTCCCTTTTTTTGTGCGCTTGTCGCCGCGGCCCATCTGCACGGCCGGCAAGCGAGCAGCAACGGCATATTGGGACGCCGTCGTGCTGACGGCGGCGCGATGCGCCACGGGCAGCAGGAAGCCGCGCGCGCCGCAGACGGCCAGCAAGAGGACGAGCTTGCAGGAGAGCATGCCGTCGGTGCTTTCGCGCAACCTTCTCCGAGCTTCGGCAGGTTCATTTTTCCGTTTCTTTATGGGGGCTCCTAGCTTATTCTTCCATTTCTTTAATGGGCCGTCAGCCTCCCGGCTTCTTTTTCTCGCGATGTCTGCCTCGCCGCGCCGCTGCTCGCGCCGCCTCGCCACCGGGGCCACCGCCTCCTCCGCCGCCGCCCCCTCGCCAGACACGCCGCCGCCCGCCCGCCTCCTCGACCTCCCCACGGACCTCCTCGAGCGCGTCCTCGCTCGCTGCGACAGCCCCCTCGATATCGCTCGTGTCGCGGCCGTCTCGCTGCTCTTCCACGCCTCGCTCGCGGCGGAGGCCATCCGCTTGTGGGCGCAAGAGCGCGGGTTCGAGCTGCCGGCGCAGCCTGAGGGCGAGGGCTGCCCCGTGCGGTGGCTGTGCTTCGCTGCGTTGCTGTGCGAGTCGAACCCGCCGGCGAGGGCGGCGGCAGGCCGTTATCACAGCGTCTTCATCGACGGCGAGGGGCGGCTCTCATCGTGCGGAAGGGCTGACAACTGGATGCCGGGCATTCTTGGCCACGGCGAGGGCGTGGCGCGGCTCAACACGCCGACCCGCCTCCCTTCGCCGCTGGGTGGCGAGCGTGCCGTGAGCGTGTCGGCTGCAGCCGGGTCCAACCTTGCCCTCACCGCTGACGGAGCTGTCTGGAGCTGGGGCCGTGGATGGAGCGGCCCGCTGGGCCACGGCGACGAGCAGATCCAGCTGCTGCCCAAGAAGATCGAGGCCTTTGCTGGCCAGCGCGTCGCCGCTGTGTCGGCTGGAGCTGCGCACAGCCTCACCCTCACCGCTGACGGCGCTGTCTGGAGCTGGGGCTCTGGATCCTGGGGCCGGTTGGGCCACGGCGACACGCAGAGCCAGCTGCTGCCCAAGAAGATCGAGGCCTTTGCTGGGCGGCGCGTCCTCACTGTGTCGGCGGGATGCTACCACTGCCTCGCTGTCACCGCCGAAGGCGCCGTCTGGAGCTGGGGCTATGGAGGTAGGGGCCAGCTGGGCCACGGCGAGGACATGTCGAACCAGCTGCTGCCCAAGAATGTCGAGGCCTTTGCTTGGCAGCGCGTCGTCGCTGTCTCGGCTGGAGGCGGCCACAGCCTCGCCATCACCGCCGACGGCGCCGTCTGGAGCTGGGGCTTTGGATACGCTGGCCAGCTGGGCCACGGCGACGAGCAGGACCAGCTGCTGCCCAAGAAGGTCGAGGCCTTTGCTGGGCAGCGCGTCGTCGCTGTGTCGGCTGGAGCCGGCCACAGCCTCGCTCTCGCCGCCGACGGCAGTGTCTGGAGCTGGGGCGATGGAGACTACGGCACAGTGGGCCACGGCAATCGGCAGGGCCAGGTGCTGCCGAAGAAGGTGGAGGCCTTGGGTGGCGGGCGCGTCGTTGCTGTCTCGGCTGGATACGACCACAGCATCGCTCTCACCGCCGTCGGCGCTGTCTTTACCTGGGGCGAGGGCGGCCGCGGCTGCCTAGGACACGGAGAGGACCTGTCGGACCAGCTGCTGCCCAAGAGGGTGGAGGTATGGGCGCAGTGACCAGGAGGGCACTCTAGTCGGCCCCGAGCGCAGCTCACGGTGTTGTATCACTTGTGCGGGCTAGCCTTGACGCTTGAGAAAGGAAGACAACCTCACGGGGCATGGGAGAACGGCACGGGCCGCCACAATATAAAGGTAAGGAAAGGATGGAAGTTCATTTATAAAAGGAAGGAAAGAATAAGAAATAAACAGGTAAAGCGCGGCGGGTTTTCTTAGCAAAAAGAAATCTGTCCCCCTCCTCTCGGTGCCTCCGTCGCGCCCGCAGCCTCCGCCTACCGTTGACGATGTGCTCTGCCGCCTCTGAGCCCTCTCTCCCGCCCACCTCCGTCCGCGTGGGCGTGGTGGGCGGCGGCCAGCTCGGCCAGATGATGGCGCTCGCCGCCCACCGCCTCGGCGTCAAGCTCACCTGCCTCGACCCGGGAGGGCTCGCGTCGCCGACCGGTGCTCGCCGCCCGCCCTCGCCCACTGTCGCCCGTCGCGCATGCACGGCCCGCGGATCGCCGCCCCGCCTTCCTCGCCGTCGCGGCGACGGCGTTTCCTCCTCCAAGCCCCTGCCTCGGCCCGCCTCCGACGCCTGCGCGTGTCTCTCGCCCGCAGGCAAGGTGTGCGGCGCGGCGGTGACGGGTGGGCTGGCGGACGGCGCGGCGATCCGCAAGCTCGCCGCCGAGGTCGACGTGCTCACCGTCGAGATCGAGCACATCGACACCGCCTCCCTTGCCGCCATCGAGGCCGAGGGCAAGGTTGCGGTGCACCCGTCGCCGCGCACGCTCGCCACGATCCAGGCCAAAGACAAGCGGCTGCAGGAGGGAGACCAGAGCCTTCTCGACCCCGGCGCTGACCCTCCGCTGCCCCCACGACCCAGGACAAGCTGCTGCAGAAGCGGCACCTCTCCACCGTCGACGGCGTCAGCCTGGGCGACTCCTGGCACGTCTCGGCCGCCCGCTCCATCATTTCTTTCTCGACTTGCTTGGGGAATGAACTAGGCGACTTCTGCGACGTCCCGGACGCCGCCGCCCTCCTCGCTGCCGGCGAGACGTGGGGCTACCCTCTCATGCTCAAGGCGCGGACCCTGGCCTACGACGGCCGCGGCAACGCCGTCGTCCGCTCGGCTGCCGAGGCCGAGTCTGCCTTTTCCTCACTCTCCCGCGGCGGTGCGGTGCCGCTGTATGCAGAGCGGTGGGCGGAGTTCGTCTCAGAGCTGGCGGTAATGGTTGCGCGCGCACGCGACGGCACCGTCGTCACCTACCCACTCACCGTCACCGAGCAGCGCGACTCGATGTGCCACACCGTCGTCGCCCCCGCGCCGGTGGCCGCCAGCGTCAGCGAGCAGGCACTCGCCGTCGCGCGCAAGGCGATCCACTCCCTGTGAACGGCGTCGCTTCACACCTCCAGCTGTGAGCAGGCGCTCGCCGTCGCGCGCAAGGCGATCAGCTCCCTGTGGGGCGCCGGCATCTTCGGCGTGGAGTTGTTCCACATGAAGGACGGCTCCGTCTTGCTCAACGAGATCGCTCCTCGCCCTCACAACTCCGGCCACTACACCATGGACGCGTGCGTCACCGAGCAGCACGAGATGCATTTGCGCTGCGTCGCCGGCTTGCCGCTCGGGGACACTTCCATGAAGGTTGTCGCCGCCGCGATGTACAATGTCATCGGCTCCGCCGACGGCAAGCTCTCCACCACCCTCGCCGCCGTCGACGCTGCGCTCGCCATGCCGTGCGCTGCTCTGCACTGGTACGGCAAGGCGCCTCCCAAGCCGCGCCGCAAGATGGCGCACGTCAACCTCGTCGGAGGGTCGCGCCACGAGGTCGCGATCGCCTTGCGGAAGCTCGAGGCGATCGCCGACGCCGCCAACGGCGTGGAGGGTGCGGTGGCGCCGTCGGCCCCCGCCGACGAGGCTCCGGTGGTCAGCATTATAATGGGGTCCGATTCGGACCTGCCGTGCATGAAGGCCGCCGCGGAGGTGCGACGCTCCCACGCCCCCGCCGGCGTGCCCTTGCGAGCTCAGAGCCTTGGGCGGCGTCTCTTCACACCCGGGGCTGTGGACGGCGTCTCTTCACACGTGTCGCTCGCCCGCAGGTGCTCGAGCAGTTCGGCGTCGCCTACGAGATTACCATCGTCTCGGCCCACCGCACGCCGTCGCGCATGTACGAGTTTGCGCGCGAGGCGGACGCGCGCGGCGTGCGCGTCATCATCGCCGGCGCGGGCGGCGCGGCTCACTTGCCAGGCATGGTCGCCGCGCTGACCCCGCTGCCCGTCATCGGCGCCCC
>NW_005199443.1:241560-264887 GCF_000372725.1 Emiliania huxleyi CCMP1516 | reverse complement strand
CTCTCCCTCCCTCCCTCCCTCCCTCCCCCCCTCCGCTCTCTCTCTCTCTCTCTCTCTCTCTCTCTCTCTCTCTCTCTCTCTCTCTCTCTCTCTCTCCTCGTAGCGCCAGCCTCGGCGAGTCTTCGGCGAATCTCGGCGAATCTCGGCGAATCTCGGGCTAGGCGTGCCCGTCAAGTCGTCGGCGCTGTCCGGCAACGACTCGCTCCTCTCGATCGTGCAGATGCCGCGCGGCGTGCCGGTTGCGACCGTCGCGATCCACAACGCCGCCAACGCCGGCCTCCTCGCCGTCCGGACGCTCGGTGCGGCTGAGTCGGCCCTGCGCCGTGGGAGAGAGTTCTTTTTCTTTGTCATTGCTCTCTTCTGGCGGTGGTGCCTAGGCGCGGCCGACCCGACGCTGCGCCGCAAGATGGCGGCCTACATGGAGTCGCAGGAGGCGGAGGTGCTCTGCAAGGCAGACAAGCTCGAGAAGGGCGGCTTCCGCGCCTACCTCGATGGCGCGTAGGGGCGCGGCGGGCCGCGGGCGGCAGCGGCGGACGGGAGGTAGCTACATCGGCACCGCCCCCGGTCGTTGTTGCGCGCGGCAGCTGGCGCCCGGCGGTTGGGATATGGGGGCAGGCAGCTGGGGCGGCCCGGACAAAGCGATGCGCGCGCGCGGCGGGCGTCTAGATCTCTACCGTCTTGCCGCGGGGGGGTGCGCTCTCTCTACTCTTAAGAGTTCGCCAATTACGGCTTAGTTTATCACAACGACGCGGCGCCGACGCCCGACCCGCCATCGTGCATCGGTGCATCGAGGGCGCGGAGCGGGGAGCAGCGGGGCGTGAGTTTTTTCGCGTGAGAGAAACAGAAGTTTCGCGTGATCGTGGCACGAGAAGAGCGTGATCGTGGCAGGTAAGGACTAAGGTAAGGTAAAGCCGTAAGGGAAGGTAAACTTCTCCGCACACACCGCGAGGTGGGGTGGGGCGCAAGGGGGGGGCGGGGGGGGCAACCCTCCACGTCTAACACGACAGGAGCCCCACGGGCATTCAAAGTGCAAGGCCCGGTGCGCGTGGGTGAGCGGTGTGTGTGTGTGTGTGATCGTGGCACGAGCGAGAGGCACATAACCGCATAAGAGACTCTACTGATTAACAGACTGATATGAATCAGGGGCCAGAGGCACACGGGGTGCCGCACAGGCACCACAAGCATTGAAAAGCACACGTCTGCAGAAGCGCAAGCGGCCGTGCCCATGGCGGGACGGCCATCTCCGAGACTCCTCCGAGATTCCGCCGAGATCTCGCCGAGGCGCCTGGCACACGAGCGGCTCGAGGTCGACGCCGCAGAGCGCGAGGCCGACGCCGCCGCCGTCGTGCTCTGTCGCCCCGACGAAGAAGCGACTGTCGCCGACCGTGAGGCCTCCGACCTGTTAATTATTAATTATCAATTATTAATAATTAATTGGCAGGCTGTAGCCGACCGTGAGGCCGCCGACCTGCCATCAAGTGAGCACTTGATCGCTGAGACGTGACAGATCCGACCGTGAGGCCGTCGAGAGAGCCAAGTGGAGCCGAGATGTACCCGAGATGTACCCGCGGTGTATCGGAGTCAATTTATCCGATATACACCCGAGACAGAGATATCTCCGAGATATACACCCAAGATACCTTGGTCGCCCACGGCAGCGCCGAGTCGAGTCGGCTGAGCCACCTAGTTCAGATGCGGCCGAGGCGTAGGTCTCTGGCCGAGTTTAGCCGAGGTGAGGCCGAGATCGGTCCGAGGTGTGGCAGAGGGTCAGGCCGACATGTGGCCGAAATGTCTAGGCCCGGCCACCGCTCGACGCCAAACGAGCTCGAGGACGGCGGCGCCGCGAGCAGCAGCAGGTGTGGAGACATCTCGGGCGGCGCGACAGCGTGGTCAGTCCAAAAGGCCTCTGGGAGATCGGGCAGGCCGTCCGGCGGCGAGTGCCACGGGAGCAGGCTCGCGCCGCCGCTGAGTCCGGAGATGGCAAGCGCGACTGTCCGCTCCGCCTCGGGCGACGGAGAAAAGGAGTACGGCACTCCGGGCATCGACGCGGAGCCGAGCGACCGGCTGTGCTCTCCGCCGCCGCCGATGAGGCCTTGCGTCGTGACTGCTCCGACGACGCTCTCTGCAGAGTCGGCGAGAGCGACTGCGAGCTCCGCCGGCTGCGAGGACTCGGTGAACCAGACGACAGCATCCGCCTTGAGCGCACGCACCTTACTGGCAAGCTCCGCTGCCGCGCCGGGGCCGCAGGCCGTTAGTGAAGAGAGCCGCATATGTCCCACTGGACGAACGTAAGATCCCGAGCAGACTAGTTTATCTCGGCTTCTCCACATGAACCAAGCATCAGCACCGTGAGGTGTGATACATTGGCGCGTAAAGGGTCAGTCTGGAGTCGCGTGCCTCCACAACGGAAGAGCTACGCAGTACCTGACATCCCCCGGGGTCTTGCCACTAAAGGCGGAGGGTTGGGACTCAAACAGCTTGGACGAACTGCAGGTCCGGAGGTAACCTCAACGTCCTGCAGCCGGCCGCGGCGCCGTAAGGGTTCGCACCTCAGACCAAGTAGAGAGAGAGGTGGAGCTCACCACACGTGGAGCTCACCACCTACCGCCGCGTAAACGACGCGGGAGTCTCCCCCGCATAAAGAGGGGGGAGAGGTAAGATGGGCCGACGACAGGACCCATTACGCGAGCAGAGGCTCGAGCTGACTTCGCCGTGAGAGCCACGGTGGATCCCATGATAGCGTGAGAGCTTAGCATGCCACCAAGGAGAGGGTGGGTGGGAACCAAAGAGAGATGGCGCAGCCGGAGGGCTGGCGCCGTCAGAGAGGATGGAGCGGCCACAGAGGTGGCGCGGCATCAGGTCCCATGAGCAGGGAGAGAGCGCAGCGAGAGCGCCGCGCATGAGGAGCAAGGGCCAAGCGCGCTCGCGAAAGTAGGCGGCGAAAGCGCGCGCCAGCTGAAGTGCAAGTTTGGTGTTCACAGCAGCGGAGGCTGAGTGAAGACCGCATGCGATGTGCGCGAGGGCACACGAGAGGGACTCAGGAGAGGTATCCGTGAGTACCCTACGATAAACTAGTGGCCTACCACGAGTTGGGGCCCCCACCCCAATCGTTATCGGCGGACTAGTTTATCTCGGCTTCTCCACATGAACCAAGCATCAGCACCGTGAGGTGTGATACATTGGCGCGTAAAGGGTCAGTCTGGAGTCGCGTGCCTCCACAACGGAAGAGCTACGCAGTACCTGACATCCCAACGCAGAGTGGAGGGAGCGGGTGCAGACGGACCTCGCATCCCAATGAAGCCAGAAGAGGGGCAGATGCGCTCGTGACGAGGAGCGACCCCAGCGTGAAGCCTACATTCACGCCACGCCGCCCACGAGGCGGCACACGAGACGAGGCTCGAGTAGACGAAGAGCGAGACGAGGCTCACTCGAGGCGGCGGCAGAGACAGCCGCCCGCCACGCCACGCCGCCCAAGAGGCGGCACACGAGACGAGGCTCGAGTAGACGAAGAGCGAGACGAGGCTCACTCGAGGCGGAGGCAGAGACAGCAGCCCGCCACGCCACGCCGCCCAAGAGGCGGCACACGAGACGAGGCTCGAGTAGACGAAGAGCGAGACGAGGCTCACTCGAGGCGGCGGCAGAGACAGCCGCCCGCCACGCCGCCCACGAGGCGGCACACGAGACGAGGCTCGAGTAGACGAAGAGCGAGACGAGGCTCACTTGAGGTGGCGGCACAGACAGCCGCCCGCCACGCCACGCCGCCCACGAGGCGGCACACGAGACGAGGCTCGAGTAGACGAAGAGCGAGACGAGGCTCACTCGAGGCGGCGGCAGAGACAGCCGCCCGCCCGCCACGCCGCCCACGAGGCGGCACACGAGGCGAGGCTCGAGTAGACGAAGAGCGAGACGAGGCTCACTCGAGGCGGCGGCAGAGACAGCCGCCCGCCCGCCACGCCGCCCACGAGGCGGCACACGAGACGAGGCTCGAGTAGACGAAGAGCGAGACGAGGCGCACTCGAGGCAGAGGCAGAGACAGCCGCCCGCCCGCCATGCCGCCCACGAGGCGGCACACGAGACGAGGCTCGAGTAGACGAAGAGCGAGACGAGGCTCACTCGAGGCGGCGGCAGAGACAGCCGCCCGCCCGCCACGCCGCCCACGAGGCGGCACACGAGACGAGGCTCGAGTAGACAAAGAGCGAGACGAGAAGCACTCGAGGCGGCGGCAGAGACAGCCGCCCGCCCGCCACGCCGCCCACGAGGCGGCACACGAGACGAGGCTCGAGTAGACGAAGAGCGAGACGAGACGCACTCGAGGCGGCGGCAGAGACAGCCGCCCGCCCGCCACGCCGCCCACGAGGTGGCACACGAGACGAGGCTCGAGTACACCAAGAGCGAGACAAGGCGCACTCGAGGCGGAGGCAGAGACAGCCGCCCGCCCGCCACCCCGCCCACGAGGCGGCACACGAGACAAGGCTCGAGTAGACCAAGAGCGAGACCAGGCGCACTCGAGGCGGAGGCAGAGACAGCCGCCCGCCCGCGACGCCGCCCACGAGGTGGCACACGAGACGAGGCTCGAGTAGACCAAGAGCGAGACAAGGCGCACTCGAGGCTGAGGCAGATACAGCCGCCCGCCCGCCACGCCGCCCACGAGGCGGCACACGAGACGAGGCTCGAGTAGACAAAGAGCGAGACGAGGCTCACTCGAGGCGGCGGCAGAGACAGCCGCCCGCCCGCCACGCCGCCCACGAGGTGGCACACGAGGCGAGGCTCGAGTAGACTAAGAGCGAGACGAGAAGCACTCGAGGCGGCGGCAGAGACAGCCGCCCGCCACGCCACCCCGCCCACGAGGCGGCACACGAGACGAGGCTCGAGTAGACGAAGAGCGAGACGAGGCTCACTCGAGGCGGCGGCAGAGACAGCCGCCCGCCACGCCGCCCAAGAGGCGGCACACGAGACGAGGCTCGAGTAGACGAAGAGCGAGACGAGGCTCACTCGAGGCGGAGGCAGAGACAGCAGCCCGCCACGCCACGCCGCCCAAGAGGCGGCACACGAGACGAGGCTCGAGTAGACGAAGAGCGAGACGAGGCTCACTCGAGGCGGCGGCAGAGACAGCCGCCCGCCACGCCGCCCACGAGGCGGCACACGAGACGAGGCTCGAGTAGACGAAGAGCGAGACGAGGCTCACTTGAGGTGGCGGCACAGACAGCCGCCCGCCACGCCACGCCGCCCACGAGGCGGCACACAAGACGAGGCTCGAGTAGACGAAGAGCGAGACGAGGCTCACTCGAGGCGGCGGCAGAGACAGCCGCCCGCCACGCCACGCCCCCCAAGAGGCGGCACACGAGACGAGGCTCGAGTAGACGAAGAGCGAGACGAGGCTCACTCGAGGCGGAGGCAGAGACAGCAGCCCGCCACGCCGCCCAAGAGGCGGCACACGAGACGAGGCTCGAGTAGACGAAGAGCGAGACGAGGCTCACTCGAGGCGGCGGCAGAGACAGCAGCCCGCCACGCCGCCCACGAGGCGGCACACGAGACGAGGCTCGAGTAGACGAAGAGCGAGACGAGGCTCACTCGAGGCGGCGGCAGAGACAGCCGCCCGCCACGCCACGCCGCCCACGAGGCGGCACACGAGACGAGGCTCGAGTAGACGAAGAGCGAGACGAGGCTCACTCGAGGCGGAGGCAGAGACAGCAGCCCGCCACCCCGCCCACGAGGCCGCACACGAGACGAGGCTCGAGTAGACGAAGAGCGAGACGAGGCTCACTCGAGGCGGCGGCAGAGACAGCCGCCCGCCACGCCGCCCCACGAGGCGGCACACGAGGCGAGGCTCGAGTAGACGAAGAGCGAGATGAGGCTCACTCGAGGCGGAGGCAAAGACAGCAGGCCGCCACGCCACGCCGCCCACGAGGCGGCACACGAGACGAGGCTCGAGTAGACGAAGAGCGAGACGAGGCTCACTCGAGGCGGCGGCAGAGAAAGCCGCCCGCCACGCCACGCCGCCCACGAGGCGGCACACGAGACGAGGCTCGAGTAGACGAAGAGCGAGACGAGGCTCACTCGAGGCGGCGGCAGAGACAGCCGCCCGCCACGCCGCCCCACGAGGCGGCACACGAGGCGAGGCTCGAGTAGACGAAGAGCGAGACGAGGCTCACTCGAGGCGGAGGCAGAGACAGCAGCCCGCCACGCCGCCCACGAGGCGGCACACGAGACGAGGCTCGAGTAGACGAAGAGCGAGACGAGGCTCACTCGAGGCGGCGGCAGAGACAGCCGCCCGCCACGCCACGCTCCCCACAAGCGGCATACGAGGCGAGGCTCGAGTAGACGAAGAGCGAGACGAGGCTCACTCGAGGCGGCGGCACAGACAGCCGCCCGCCACGCCGCCCACGAGGCGGCACACGAGACGAGGCTCGAGTAGACGAAGAGCGAGACGAGGCTCACTCGAGGCGGCGGCAGAGACAGCCGCCCGCCACGCCACGCTCCCCACAAGCGGCATACGAGGCGAGGCTCGAGTAGACGAAGAGCGAGACGAGGCTCACTCGAGGCGGCGGCACAGACAGCCGCCCGCCACGCCACGCCGCCCACGAGGCGCACACGAGACGAGGCTCGAGTAGACGAAGAGCGAGACGAGGCTCACACGAGGCGGCGGCAGAGACAGCCGCCCGCCACGCCACGCTCCCCACAAGCGGCATACGAGGCGAGGCTCGAGTAGACGAAGAGCGAGACGAGGCTCACTCGAGGCGGCGGCAGAGACAGCCGCCCGCCACGCCGCCCACGAGGCGGCACACGAGACGAGGCTCGAGTAGACGAAGAGCGAGACGAGGCTCACACGAGGTGGCGGCAGAGACGGCCGCCCGCCACGCCACGCTCCCCACAAGCGGCATACGAGGCGAGGCTCGAGTAGACGAAGAGCGAGACGAGGCTCACTCGAGGCGGCAGCAGAGACGGCCGCCCATGACGCCGCGCCGCCCACGAGGCGGCACACGAGGCGAGGCTCGAGTAGACGAAGAGCGAGACGAGACTCACACGAGGCGGCGGCAGAGACAGCCGCCCGCCACGCCGCCCAAGAGGCGGCACACGAGACGAGGCTCGAGTAGACGAAGAGCGAGACGAGGCTCACTCGAGGCGGCGGCAGAGACAGCCGCCCGCCACGCCGCCCAAGAGGCGGCACACGAGACGAGGCTCGAGTAGACGAAGAGCGAGACGAGGCTCACTCGAGGCGGCGGCAGAGACAGCCGCCCGCCACGCCGCCCACGAGGCGGCACACGAGACGAGGCTCGAGTAGACGAAGAGCGAGACGAGGCTCACACGAGGTGGCGGCAGAGACGGCCGCCCACCACGCCGCGCCGCCCACGAGGCGGCACACGAGGCGAGGCTCGAGTAGACGAAGAGCGAGACGAGACTCACACGAGGCGGCGGCAGAGACAGCCGCCCGCCACGCCGCCCAAGAGGCGGCACACGAGACGAGGCTCGAGTAGACGAAGAGCGAGACGAGGCTCACTCAAGGCGGCAGCAGAGACAGCCGCCCGCCACGCCACGCCGCCCACGAGGCGGCACACGAGACGAGGCTCGAGTAGACAAAGAGCGAGACGAGGCTCACTCGAGGCGGCGGCAGAGACAGCCGCCCGCCACGCCACGCCGCCCACGAGGCGGCACACGAGGCGAGGCTCGAGTAGACGAAGAGCGAGACGAGGCTCACTCGAGGCGGCGGCAGAGACAGCCGCCCACCACGCCACGCCGCCCACGAGGCGGCACACGAGACGAGGCTCGAGTAGACGAAGAGCGAGACGAGGCTCACTCGAGGCGGCGGCAGAGACAGCCGCCCGCCACGCCACACCGCCCCACGAGGCGGCGCACGAGACGAGGCTCGAGTAGACGAAGAGCGAGACGAGGCTCACTCGAGGCGACGGCAGAGACAGCCGCCCGCCACGCCACGCCGCCCCACGAGGCGGCACACGAGGCGAGGCTCGAGTAGACGAGGAGCTAGACGAGGCTCACTCGAGGCGGCGACAGAGACAGCCGCCCGCCACGCCGCCCACGAGGCGGCACACGAGACTCGGCTCGAGTAGACGAAGAGCGAGACGAGGCTCACTCGAGGCGGCGGCAGAGACAGCCGCCCGCCACGCCGCCGCCCAGGCGGCACACGAGACGAGGCTCGAGTAGACGAAGAGCGAGACGAGGCTCACTCGAGGCGGCGGCAGAGACAGCCGCCCGCAACGCCACGCCGCCCACGAGGCGGAGCTAGTGCCGGAGTGCTGCCTTGGATAGAGATCTCCCAGAGCAATATGACAGCAGAGCTTATCGCCGGCGGGTCCAGAGAGAAAGGAGAAGCACGCCACGAGACGTGATGCAACAGCAGCACCAAGAGTGGGCTGTGGGGCCACCGCCCCCTGGCCGCCAGGTGTACGAGGCCGTCGTGGCAGAGCTGAGGCGACCACGAGAGCGCCACAAGCGCGGCAGACGAGGCCGCCGCCCATCGTGTACTGCTGCCCAGAAACAGTCGCCAGCGACAGCAAGAATGGCGCAGACACATATTCTGTGCCAACCAAAGAGAGATGGCGCAGCCGGAGGGCTGGCGCCGTCAGAGAGGATGGAGCGGCCACAGAGGTGGCGCGGCATCAGGTCCCATGAGCAGGGAGAGAGCGCAGCGAGAGCGCCGCGCATGAGGAGCAAGGGCCAAGCGCGCTCGCGAAAGTAGGCGGCGAAAGCGCGCGCCAGCTGAAGTGCAAGTTTGGTGTTCACAGCAGCGGAGGCTGAGTGAAGACCGCATGCGATGTGCGCGAGGGCACACGAGAGGGACTCAGGAGAGGTATCCGTGAGTACCCTACGATAAACTAGTGGCCTACCACGAGTTGGGGCCCCCACCCCAATCGTTATCGGCGGAAAAGAATTTTACAAATCTCGCACGACACTGGGCACGGGCAAAAAAGAATTTAAAGAACCCAGGTCTCGCTCACAGCAGACAGGCTCGACACAGGTGCGAACTGGCGCGTGCTAGTACTATCACAGGCACACTTTTACAAGAAAGCGGTCGCACAACACGATTATAGCAAAAAGAACAGACAGAATCAGAATTCAACGAAAAGAACTCCCTCTCACAACACACAGGTTCGACACAGGAACGACACAGCACCAAAAGAGGCACAGTCGCGGGGGCGCCTACACGAAGGCGTCGAGGTGGGCGAAGGGGGGAGGGCGGCAATCGCCCTCACCCTTACGACGCCCACCCCGGCACTCCCCGTCAACCCACACCTCCCTCTCAAGCGCAATCGCCCTGCGCGCCGCCTCCGCTGCACGCTTGCCCGCCTTCTTCGCCCCGAGGGGCGTGGCCGTGGCAGGCGACAGAATAAATAAATAAATAAATAAAACGGACACCTCTACCTCCCGCCCGCCACCTCTGCGGACCCCTCTCCAGCACCGGCGGCTGTGCTACTACAAATGAAGCTACCAGCTAGCCTTCTGGGGCCCTACAGTCATATGCCTACGGCGTCTGGGTGGGGGTGGCCGCCGCCGTCTGTGCCGCCGCCGCGGCCTGCGCCTGCGCCGCCATCTGCGCTCCCCAGGCGGCCGCCGCCGCCGGCGTGATCACGCCGTGTAGGAGGGGGGGTAGCTGCGTGGGTCAACGGCGCTTGTGCACGCCGTAAATACGGGGAGGGAATTTGTGCTTTGGTTCCCTTGAGAACGATGACCAGCTACTCCGTCTGGTTCCTGACGCGGCCCGGCTCCTGCCACCCCATCTCCGCCGCCAGTGGCGGCACGCAGGCGTTGAATTCCGGCTTTCAGGCCTTCCTCGCGCTCCACGGCCCGACCGAGCGGCAGAGCGAGATCTGGGGTGTGGCCGAGGAGAAGTGTGCGGCTCTGTGCATGGAGGCTCGCGCTTGCTGCCCCTCCCGCCACACGCCGTGCCGCCGCGCACTTCGCGCGCCGCGCGACAGCGCACCTCCTCCAGCCTTCCTTTGCACACGGCCGCTAAACGCCCCGGCGGTGCACTCCCGGCCGCACCTCTCTGCTCGCCGACACGCACCTGGCCCCCCGTCTGCAGTGGCCGGGCTGCACGGCGTACGAGTACAAGCTCGGTCGGTGGTTCGTGCCCCCTGGCCCCGCGCCCTTCTTTGGCCCCCAAGGGGCACGCGGCAAATGGATTGGCAAGGGCCACGCCTCCCGCTGCAGCATCTTCAACTCCGACGTCTCGTGCCGCAACCGCTAGATGGGGCAGAGCCGCGGCTGTATTCAAACCACCGCTCTCGAGGAGACGCGCAGTCAGCTGTATTCGTTCTCTTCGCAGCCCCCGCGTGCGTGCGTGCGGCGCACCCGTACTTCCACGATCGGACCCTCAACCCCGTAGGTACCACACCCTCCCCATCCCCGGCACCAACTGCTCGCTCAAGCACCCCGACCCGGCGACGCCGGTGTCGAGCGGGTATGTGAAAGGAGCGCCAAATGCAGCCGAGATGCAGCCGAGATGCAGCCGAGATGCAGCCGAGATGCAGCCGAGATGCAGCCGAGGTGCAGCCGAGATGCAGCCGAGATGCAGCCGAGATGCAGCCGAGATGCAGCCGAGGTGCAGCCAGCCCTGACTATCATGAAGGCGCGACGCTGCGCCACGTCGTTTTTCATTAGTTACTTATTAATTGTTAATTATGAAGGCGCGACGCTGCGCCACGTCGTCCTGTCCGAGGCGGACCTGCTCGAGGCGCACAAGCTTGAGCTGCTTCTAATGACTAGCTTGTTTGCGCGATTGGCCTAGTGAATAGCCTATTCACACTATTCAGCTTCGTTAAAGATGCTGACACTAGCTTATTGATACCGTATTCGGCACCTCTAGTAATAACATGATTGGCTAGATAGTGAAGGAGCTGTTTCTTAGACTCTGAATGAGTTTGCGGCACAGTGTGTGGAGTGAACTCATTGTGTGAAGCGCATCCCCTGGAGTGAACTGTCCTCTCAATGAACTTGCTCGAGGCGACCACGACGTGGCTGGAGGCGCCGTCGCACAGCGGCGAGCTGCCTGCCTTCCTCTTGACTCCACCGTCACATGGCCGACATGCGGAGGACCACCTGTTGCTCTTGAGCCCCCCCCACCCCCCTCCCCCCCCCCTTTCTATTCCTCTCATTCCCCGCCCTGTATCCGTCGCTCGTGTGTCGCAGGACGTGGCATGGAGGAGGCGCGCCCCCTCCTGATCTCCTCGCTCAGTCACTGTGTACTCCTTGCCTAACAGGACATGGGGATGAAGGGCGCGCTCTTCCGGAACGCCTCGCTGGACCGCGCCGCAATCGTCGACGCGCGTCTGCAGGGCGCCCGCATCATCGCGACCTCATTCGACAACGCACGAGACCTAGCCGAGATACAGCCGAGATCCAGCCGAGACTGAGCGAGGAGATGAAGACGCAGATGCAGATGCAGATGCAGACGCAGATGAAGACGCAGATGAAGACGCAGATGCAGACGCAGATGCAGACGCAGATGAAGACGCAGATGAAGATGCAGATGCAGATGCAGATGCAGATGCAGATGCAGACGCAGATGCAGAAGTCTCACCCCCCGTGACACAGGATGCAGCCGCACGACTCGCAGGTGAACCTGAACGGGCCGTGCGACAGTCTATTAATTCTTAATTCTTAATTATTAATTATGAAGGTGAACCTGAACGGGCCGTGCGACATGTCCGGCATCTATTAATTCTTAATTATTAATTCTTAATTATGAAGGTGAACCTGAACGGGCCGTGCGACATGTCTATTAATTCTTAATTATTAATTATTAATTATGAAGGTGAACCTGAACGGGCCGTGCGACATGTCCGGCATCTATTAATTCTTAATTATTAATTCTTAATTATGAAGGTGAACCTGAACGGGCCGTGCGACATGTCTGGCATCTTCATCGCCAACTCGACCTTCCGCGCGGCCTTCTTCCCGGGGGGCGCGGTCTTCCAAGACGCTTACGCCGTCGGGTCTGACTTCTCGAAGGCGAGACGAGGCCTAGCCGAGATCGAGAGATCGCCGAGGTGTATGGCTGCCCATCCCAACCCACGTCTGGCCGAGAGGTAGCCGAGAGAGAGAGAGCCGAGACTGGTCAAAGGCGCACTGGGGCCTTGCCAGGAAATGTGTTGTGGGGCCCCACGCGATAGTGCGGCGCGTGGTCAAGCTTCCACCTCCCCTCTTTCCTTAGGCGCACCTCGTGCTCGCCGAATTTCAGAACGCGAATCTATCCGGCACGTCCTTCCGCGGCGCGGAAATCACCGATTCCATCTTCGACGGCGCGAACATCGATCAAGCCGACTTTCGCGGTGTCGTGGGCTTTGAGAAGGCGTCCTTCCACATGGTGCAAGGCGTCCCCGTCACGGATTTTCCGATTGCCGGTTAGACGTCCGGTTTTCCGGTCTCCCCACTGTCTCCCCACTGTCTCCCGCCCCCCGGGTGGACGGGCCAATAACACACCCAGCAAGACCCAGTGGTGTTTGAGAACTGGAGAACGCTCTACACCGTGCGTTCTATCTCTAGAGGGCAGGCAGCGCCCCAAAATCCACCCGTGAGTGACAGTGAGGCGCTGAGCCGGGTGTGCACAAATCACAATTGATTCGGTGCCTTCCAGAGGCAGCTGCGGCCCCGCCGAGTGGACAGCGGATCGCTTGACTCTGAAAGGCTTCTTACGCGTTACGGAGAGGAGACCGTGCGACCGGCGGACCACACGACAACCCAACCAACTCCACAAACACAGCCACGTACGCACTAGACATATCAATCATCACCTTCGAGGGCCTCGGTCCTCAGCCCCCGCCCACGGCGCCGAGAGGGTGTTTGAGGCGGTTCAAGCCGCCGGCGCCGTCGAGGGCAGGCGCACGGGGAACTTCTCGCCGTGGCGGAGGTACACGTCTGGGTCCTCAGTGCTCCGCTTCAGCCACGGCTGGTCGGGGACAGGCACAAAGGACGCGGCCGGCTTTGCGCGGAACGGGCACTCGCCAGCCTTCGCCTTCTGCTTGCGGTCCTGCACAGCCTTCGGGTACTCGGAATCGATCCACAGGGCGCGCCACTCCTCGACGGGCATCGTCCACGAGCGGGCCCGCGCCTCGTCCGCGTTCTTTGGCGGCGCGGAGTGGATCGACTCCGTCTGGTTCGCCGGGTAGCCGAACTCCACGAAGAGCGCCTTCACGGCCGCCTCGAGGTTGCCGTCATCTGCCGGCCGCTTCGCAAACTGCCCGGGCACGATTTGGTTGTCCTTCTCGCCGCCCTTGAGGTACTCGATCTGTTTCGGGCCCGGGAAGCGGTCGTTCGTGATCTCGGCGTAGCACGACTGCAGCGTCTGCAGGTTGTCGATGTTGAACCAGTGCACGGCGTTATCGACCTCGGGCGTCTCCCGCTGCAGAAAGTTGGGGTTCCAGGTGTGGTGCAGGACGGCGTCAGCAGGCGGCTTGCCGTTCAGGCAGTTTGCGCCGCAGCGGTTGAAGAAGAAGCCGAGCCTCGAGGTGCAGGGCGCGTTGTAAGCGGGCGCCTTCTTCGCGTCCCCGTTCTCTTGACTCTGGAATGCGAAGTTGAGGAACTCGTTCATCTGCTGCTTGGACGGCGTGATGTCCCTTGTGATCTGGCAGGTGTTCTCGCCGCAGAACTGCTCCTTGAACGGGATGGCGCTGAGCACGCAGTTCCAGAAGCCCGCGAAGCCGCCGGTCTTGAGGCGGAAGTCGCGGATGCCGGTCGACTTGGAGTGCTCCATGTTGTTGTACGGGTTCGGGTTGACGATGCCTTGCGGCTCGAGCGTGCAGCAGTTGAGCGCGGTCTTGAGGCACGTGCTGTTGGTGTACCACTGCTTGTTGGTCACATTCATGAAGTAGACGTTGATGTGGAGCTCGTCGTTGAAAGCGTCGACCTCATCCTGCGTGTACTCCTTGCCGTCCTTGGTCCCGCAGACTGGCTGCCCGTTGGGCACCATGCCGCACGCTCTGTCCTCCGCCGCGCTCTTGCGGGGCCCCTTCCACTTGTTGCCCTGCCACTCCTCGCCCCACGAGCCGGGGAATCCGGCGTGCTTCCAGTTGGCAGGCTCGTTCCAACCCAGGAAGTTGAAGTTGGTGGCGGTCGCAGCAGCGCCGACATCCTTGACGCCAATCTTTGCGAAGGCGCAGCGGCACTGCGCCTGGGTGATGTGACCGGTCTGCGGGTCGGGTACGAGGTCGCCATTCTTGACCAGCGCCGCGAGGGCCGGGCAGGTGATGCGCTGCCACAACGGCTCGCCGACCCACTTACCGATCGAGTCGTCGTAGTGGCCGAGCGGCTTGCCGTCCTCGGTCGTGTAGGGAGCGTCGTACCTCGTGACGGGCTTCTTCGCCGTGGCGCCACGGGCTGCGGCTGCGCCGCCACGGGCTGCGGCTGCGCCGCGGGCCTGGACCTTGCGTTCGGTGATGTAGCCCCGCGAGGGCTTGGCGCACGTGGGTGGCGTGAGAGGAGCGGACATGGCAGGAGCGGACATGGCGGAGAGTCTGCTTCCTTTGGTCCTGCAAAACCGCCACGAGCTGATGGCGACACGCAGTCCTCCTTCCTTTGGTTTTTCAGGACTAAGGCCCAGTTCATTGTCATTGCAATTCGGGCGGCCTCTTTCCCCGATAAACAAATCGAAGCGCGCGTCGCTTAAAAAAGAAATAAGTCCGAGCTTCCAGGGATGGGGGAACGGATTGGCCTTGCAAGCTTTCCGGCAAACAAATAAAAAAGACAACAGTGGGTCCCCAGCACTTTGAGTTTCCGTAAAATTCCAGGGAAAACAGAGGGTGGATGCTCCATTCTGGAAACTCGCGAGTTTCCCTGAGTCTGACAAACCTCTCTCTCTGAGTCTGAGAGCTCGATCATCCGGCCCGCTGCGCTCCTTAGCTCCCCGGCCCTGGATGTGAGGCTAATGACTGCACTCCAAGTGCTCCAAGTGCTCGAGTCTGAGTACTGAGAGCTGGTCTGGGGCAAAATCTGAGGCAAAATTGAGGAAATCGACAAAATACCCAGGGAGGCGGTCGCAGGGTAATTTCCAGGTATACCCGGGTTCTCCATTTTGCCGATTTGGCCTAAAATTTGGCTGATTTTGGGCCCAACCAGCCTCAGAAGTCAGAATCGGCCCCAAAAAATGACGATTTCGACGGAGTTTCCCCGGGATGGAGTGATGTGTACGCCTACTCAGGGTGTGTGGCAGCCCGCTGGCTGTGTGTCTTGTGAGCCTGTTTGTGTCTGTGTGTCGCTCGTGCGTGTCGTCATCATCTGTCCCGCGTCCACCCATACCGCGTTGGTGTCCAGTCCGAGCCTGACTGTTCTTCGCCTTTCTATCAATCAAGAAGAAAGAGAGAAAATGCGGATGCTGCCGGCGAGCCTGGCGGTCCGCTGTACTACAAGGATGTGCTGACTCGATTCTACCTCGAATTCTTCTACCCCCACGACTCGGAACGCGAATGTGACAGGACCATCGGGTCCTTCAGCCACCAAAGCGAGATCACCCGAGAGCAGCTGAGCCTGCCTCTGGCCTCGCCTCCCTCTCCTCCAGGCATTCGTGGCATCCTATGGGTCGTCCAGAGTATCGACCTCTGGCGAGTCAGCCAGCCCCACTTTGAGGGCGCCATGAAGTACAGCGATCGCCATCTCGCTGGCCTCTCCGCAGGCCCCCCCGACCGCGTCGAACTCATCGGCGCGGGCTCTCTCGGCTACGGGACCGGCCCCAGCTTCGGCTGAGGGCTGACAAGCTGCCGAGAGACTCCACGGGGTGAGCGCGCGGCCCGGTCCTGGGCGGTGTGTCATGCGCGAGAAGCGCACCGGCAAGTCAGTGTCGTTGACCCACGCACGCACCTCCGCCATCTTGGTCTTGTCAAACGGGTGTACTGCGGGCAAGGGAGGGGAGACACATATCGGCAGCCGGCCACAGACAGCGAGAGCGGCGCTCACCCGCGCGCAGTGCCTCAACAGAGCGCGAGTGGTGCGTGGCGTGGGCGCAAGTGCTGGCGCAAGTGCTGGCGTAGGAGAGCGCGCGGCGGCGATCGCCTGAACGAAGCGCGTCATGGGCCTCGCCTCACCGGACATGTGCCGGACAGCGAGAGGCCGCAGGAGGCGCGACTGCTGCGAGGCGATCCGGGCGAGCATGCTGCTTCGAGAGGGCCTAGAGCGCCTACCGAGTCTACCGAGGAGGCGGGTGTGGGACTTGCTGAGCAGGTTGGTGGGAGCCTTGAGGCGTGAGGCGTGAGCGGCGAGGCGTGCGGCTGGCCTCTCGCGCACAGAGAATCAGCTGGCGAATCAATCAAAAGAAGAAAAAATCTAAAGGCGAGTCCCTCTTCTGTCTTCAACCGGCAACGGGAACGGCAACGCCGCAAGAGCGCAAGCAGCTCGCAAGCTCGCGGCTCAAGCTCTCAAAAGCTCGTAGCGTGCCGCCAGCGGTGAAGCCCACGGCTAGTGCTCCTGCTCGGCTCCTCGCCGCCTCGCACTCACGCCTTGCCTACTCACGGCCCCGGCGCCCACGCCTCGACCTTTTTGGGCAGCAGCTGGTTTGACAGGTCCTCTCCGTGGCCTAGGCAGCGGTCTGCGCCCTTGCCCCACGTGAAGACGGCGCCGTCGGCGGTGCGGGCGAGGCTGTGGTACGCTCCAGCTGACGCAGCGACGGCGCGCCGGCCAGCAAAGGCCTCGACCTTCTTCGGCAGCAGCTGGTTCTGCTGGTCGCCGTGGCCCAGCTGGCCGTAGACTCCATTGCCCCAGCTCCAGACGGCGCCGTCGGCGGTGAGGGCGGTGCTGTGGATTGCTCCAGCCGACACAGTGACGACGCGCTGGCCGACAAAGGCCTCGACCTTCTTGGGCAGCAGCTGGTCCTGCTCGTCGCCGTGGCCCAGGCTGCCAAAGCCTCCCCAGCCCCAGCTCCAGACGGCGCCGTCGGCGGTAAGGGCGAGGCTGCGCACCCCTAAAGCCGACACGGCGACGACACGTTGATCAGCAAAGGCCTCGACCTTCTTCGGCAGCAGCTGCTCCTGCGTGTCGCCGTGGCCCAGGTTGCCAAAGGCTCCACCGCCCCAGGTAAAGACAGCGCCGTCGGCGGTAATGGCGAGGCTGTGCGCGCCTCCAGCCGACACGGTGACGACGCGCTGGCCAGCCAAGGCCTCGACCTTCTTGGGCAGCAGCTGCGGCTGGGCCTGCCCGTCGCCGTGGCCCAGCCTGCCAAGGCCTCCATAGCCCCAGCTCCAGACGGCGCCGACGGCGGTGAGGGCGAGGCTGTGTTCGCGTCCCGCCGACACAGCGACGACACTCTGGCCCGCCAACGCCTCGATCTTCTGTGGCTGCCACTGGTGCTGCTCATCGCCGTGGCCCAACCGGCCAGAGCTGCCGCTGCCCCAGCTCCAGACCTCTCCGCCGGCGGTGAGGGCGAGGCTGTGCGCGGCTCCAGCCGACACACTCATGGCAGGGAGAGAAGACGGGAGGCGGGTCGGCGTGTTGAGCCGCGTCACGCCCTCGCCGTGGCCCAGTAGCTCTTGCAAGTAGGACGGCGTAGAGCCGCACGACGAGAGCCGCCCCTCGCCGTCAATGAAGAGGCTGTGATACTGGCCTGCCGCCGCCCTCGCCGGCGGGTTGGACTCGCACAGCAACGCAGCAAAGCACAGCCACCGTACGACGCACTCGCCCTCGGGCTGCGCCGGCAGCTCGAAGCCGCGCTCTTGCGCCCGCAAGCGGATGCCCTCCAGCGCAAGCGAGGCGTGGAAGAGCAGCGAGACGGCCGCGACGCGAGCGATGTCGGCGGGGTCGCAGCGGGAGATGACGCGCACGAGGAGCTCCGTGGGGAGGTCGAGGAGGCGGATGGGCGGCGGCGTGTCTGGCGAGGGGGCGGCGGAGGCGGTGGAGGCGGCGGCGAGGCGGCGCGAGCGGCGGCGCGGCGGGGTGGACATCGCGAGAAAAAGAATTTAACAACCCTCTCGCACACGCACGATTCGCGTCGCCCATCTCTCCCTGGAGATGACTGCTCTATTTATTCTATTTACGATTCACACGACAGACAAGGCGCAGACGACGGCTTCCTTAGAAGCCATCGTCCTCGCCACAAGAGCCGGCGTCCGAAATCCCCTCCTCCGACACCCGCCCCACCCCACCCCACCCCGGACCCCTCCCCAAAGCCCCACCCCGTCCCGACCCACCCCGCCCTCCCCGCCGGACCCTCCCCAAAGCCGCAATCGACTCCGCCCCCCATCTGCGCGTGCGCTCGCCACCCGCGCCGCCGTCTCCCCCATGCGCACTTGCGCCAGCAGCCGTCCCGCCTGGCGCCTCGCCCGCCGCCCCCGCCGCCTCGCCCGGTCCTCACGCCCGCCCGCTCGACCGCCGCCTCCGCTGGCGTCCTGACAACCGCCCTTTTTTTGTGCGCTTGTCGCCGCGGCCCATCTGCACGGCCGGCAAGCGAGCAGCAACGGCGTATTGAAACGACGTCGTGCTGACGGCGGCGCGATGCGCCACGGGCAGCAGGAGGCCGCGCGCGCCGCAGACGGCCAGCAAGAGGACGAGCTTGGAGAGCATGGGCCGTCGGTGCTTTCGCGCAACCTTCTCCTAGCTTCGGCGGGCTTTTTTTCCATTTCTTTATTGGGCTCGCGCGCGTCAGTCAGCCTTGGCCCGGGTAATTCTTTTTCTCACGATGTCTGCCCCGCCGCGCCGCCGCTCGCGCCGCCTCGCCACCGGGGCCACCGCCTCCTCCGCCGCCGCCCCCTCGCCAGACACGCCGCCGCCCGCCCGCCTCCTCGACCTCCCCACGGACCTCCTCGAGCGCGCCCTCTCTCGCTGCGACAGCCCCGTCGACATCGCTCGCGTCGCAGCCGTCTCGCTGCTCTTCCACGCCTCGCTCGCGGCGGAGGCCATCCGCTTGTGGGCGCAAGAGCGCGGCTTCGAGCTGCCGGCGCAGCCAGAGGGCGAGGGCTGCCCCGTGCGGTGGCTGTGCTTTGCTGCGTTGCTGTGCGAGTCCAACCCGCCGGCGAGGGCGGCGGGAGGCGGAGGGCACAGCCTCTTCATCGACGGCGAGGGGCGGCTCTCGTCGTGCGGCTCGGAGGAGCACGTCGCAGGCGTCCTTGGCCACGGCGAGGGCGTGGCGCGGCTCAACACGCTGACCCGCCTCCCGTCGCCGCTGGGAGGCGAGCGCACCGTGAGCGTGTCGGCTGGAGCTGCGCACAGCCTCACCCTCACCGCTGACGGCGCCGTCTGGAGCTGGGGCTATGGATCCTGGGGCCGGTTGGGCCACGGCGACTCGCAGCGCCAGCTGCTGCCGAAGAAGATCGAGGCCTTGGCTGGGCGGCGCGTCGTCGCTGTGTCGGCTGCAGACTTCCACAGCCTCGCCATCACCGCTGACGGCAGCGTCTGGAGCTGGGGCTCGGGAGGCTCTGGCAGGCTGGGCCACGGCGAGGACATGTCGAACCGCTGCTGCCGAAGAAGGTCGAGGCCTTGGCTGGCCAACGCGTCGTCGCTGTCTCGGCTGGAGGCGTTCACAGCCTCGCCATCACCGCTGACGGCGCCGTCTGGAGCTGGGGCGGTGGAGAGCAAGGCCAGTTGGGCCACGGCGACGAGCAGCGCCAGCTGCTGCCGAAGAAGGTGGAGGCCTTTGCTGGCAGGCGAATCGTCGCTGTGTCGGCTGGAGATGTGCACAGCATCGCTCTCGCCGCCAACGGCGCCGTCTTTACGTGGGGCAAGGGCGAACGCAGCTGCCTAGGGCACGGAGAGGACATTTCGAACCAGCTGCTGCCCAAGAAGATTTAGTCGTGGGCGCGGGGGCACCGGGGTGTTCCCGACCTCATCTCACCCCGCTGGCTGGGCGAACGCGAACGCTGTCATCCCAGCTGCACCCGTCTGCTCGCCTCACCGAGTGACGCGCGCCGAGCCACATGTATCAGTACACAGTGCTGAGCTGCCACGTGCTGGCCTATGTGCTGCCTGCGACGCGAGAGGCCGAGAGCTGCTCCGGCTCGTGTCCCTGAAAACCCTGTCGCCTTGTGAGGTTGTGTGCTCCTGCCTCCGGGACCTCCGTCCGCGTCGCGGCCTCCGAGCTCCGTCGAGTCGCCCGGGCGCGCGCGGGCAGGGGTACCGAACGACTTACCGGTGTTGGCTGTTGCAGACAGTGACGAGACACAGACAGCAGAGCCATTGGCATTGCGTGCATTGAAAAGGAAATTAGTACACGGCCGGGACACGTGGGGACGTGCACCCCACCTCTCCCGTCCACGAGGCGGTACCCGACGAGCAGGGGGTCACAGTCACAGAGAGACAGATCCACGACAGAGAGACGCGCAGCCATCCACAAGGCACAGTTCCGGGGCAGTGGCCGCCAAAGCGCCCTGAGCATCGGCGAGACGGAACGCTCTTACCGGCCGCTCCTCCTGCAGGCGCCGCCGACGCTAGACAGCGACGCTGCGGCGCCCGCCCACCCCCCTTCCCCCTCCTGCGCTAGAGCCGCGGCGGCACCTTTCCCCACGCGCCGCGGCCTTCTCAGAGGTTCTTCTTGGTCTCCGCGCTCGGCTTTGCGGGTGGCGCGACGGACACGGTCAGCTTCTTCACCTGCTCCTGCGCCGCCTGGAGCAGAGGGCCTTCTCCATCGCCATAATCATTAAAAAATTACCAATTGATACTTAATAACTGGAGGCGCCTGGAGCAGAGGGCCCGCCTTCTCCATCGCCGCGTCGACGAACGGCCCCGCGTGGGGCTCGAGCCAGACGCGGTACGAGTGGCGCACCTGTTCACAGCTCGAGGTGTGAAGAGACGCTGGTCACAGCCCCAGCAAGGACGCGGCACGAGTGGCGCACCTGTGGGTAGTGCAGCTGTGAAGAGACGCTGTTCACCGCTGTGGAGAGGGGGCGAGCGAGCCGGGACGCGGCACGAGTGGCGCACCGAGTACGCCATCGTCTCGTACCTGCAATTAATAATCAATAATTAACAATTAACAATTAACAATTGCACCGAGCACGCCGTCGTCTCGTACCCGACAAACTTGACGAACAAGCCGAGGATGAGCAGCTCGTCGGCGACGGTGTGCATGTTGACCATCAGCAGCGCGAGCGCCGCGCCGAAGAGGGGCGTGCGAGGCACATCCCCGCTGCAAGTCACGATCTGGTGCACCGCGTACGCACCGATGGCGCTCGCAAGCAAGAAGGCGACGTAGCGCGGCAGCATGAAGGCGCGCCAGAAAAGGAAAACAAGGAAGCCGCCCAGCTTTGCGAGGACGGCGATGTAGATGAGGGACGCGCGCGCGCGCGCCTCCGCCTCATCCTTCGCCTTGATCATCTTTTCCCACTTGACGTCGGCCCCTTCAAACGGCTGCAGCTTCGTGCAGTCTAGGTCGCCCGCCTACCGCGCTGAATACGCCGGCATGAGGGCGGGAAGACGGTATTGTGCAGCGCCTTCAGAGCACCGCGTGAAGACAACGGAGGCGAAGGCACAGCGAATACGGCCGAGTACGGCGGAGTCCGGCGGAGTCCGTGTCCTCTCGAGTGCTGGTTGGAGCACAGCAATACATCTTCCGCTTCTAGGGTTGCCCGCCGTCTGCAAAAAGGTCCAGAGCTCGTCGAAGCCCTCCTTCTCCTTGGCCTTGCCCGCCGCCGCCATCGCGCCCGCCCCCTCGCCGCTCACCGTCGCCCCTCCAAGCGTCACAACAGGAACCTCCACCTTGCACGACGGGATCTTTGCGCGGACGGCGGCCTGCAGGTCCCTCTTCTTCTTGGCGATGGAGGCCTGTCAAACGGGCGGGGGGGCGGCGGGCTCCCCCATGGCTGACGAGCAGCTCTTCCCTTTTATAAGGCAGGGCCACCTCGCGTGTGTATAGAAGTGGCCAATGAGAGGGGGGGGTCGAGAGGCTGGCAGGGGGGAGGAGAGTCCTCTTGTCTGGCTGTGCTGATGCGGGCCTGCCAGGACACGTCGTGCGAGTTGCACTTGGCGTAGGCGAGGATGACGTGCTTCCACACCTTCATAAGTAATAACTCACTCATTAATTAATATGCACTTGGCGTAGGCGAGGATGACGTGCTTCCACACCTTCATAAGTAATAACTCACTCATTAATTAATATGCACTTGGCGTAGGCGAGGATGACGTGCTTCCACACCTTCATAAGTAATAACTCACTCATTAATTAATATGCACTTGGCGTAGGCGAGGATGACGTGCTTCCACACCTTCATAAGTAATAACTCACTCATTAATTAATATGCACTTGGCGTAGGCGAGGATGACGTGCTTCCACACCTTCATAAGTAATAACTCACTCATTAATTAATATGCACTTGGCGTAGGCGAGGATGACGTGCTTCCACACGTCGCCGCCGTCGCCGGCCGCAGCGAACTTCTCGGCGACCATCTTGAGGATGGTGTACGTGGCCGGGTTGAGGCGGTTGGAGTGGACGTCGTTGTGCAAGACAAGGATCGCGTTCACCTTCATAATTAATAGTTGCTCATTAACTCATTCATACTCGTTGTGCAGACGAGCATCGCGTTCACCTTCTTGATCGCGCGGAGCTTGTTGTGCAGGTCGGCGGCGATCTCGCCCAGCGCCTCGCGAGCCTACTAATTATTAACTATTAATGATTCATTCTTATGGCGATCTCGCCCCAGCGACATCGCGAGCCTCCGGCGAGTCGATGTCAGCGCCGTCCGGGTCGTCGTGCCCGGGCGTGTCGATGGCGGTGAAGGGCTTGCCGCGGTCGCCGAACCAGCTCAGGTTGGCGTACGACGTCTTCTTGGTGCACGACTCGCTCCCCGCCTAGGAAGTGTCTAGGGAGTGCCTAGGGAGTGTCTAGGAAGTGTCTAGGAAGTGTCTAGGGAGTGTCTAGGGAGTGTCTAGGGAGTGTCTAGGAAGTGTCTAGGAAGGGGAGTGTCTAGGGAGTGTCTAGGAAATGTCTAGGAAGTGTCTTAGTGCATGCCTCTGTCGAGAAGAGAGGCTCCTCCTCCTCCTCGCCGCTCGCCGCCGCGTCGCCCGCGTCGGAGGGCGAGGGGCGAGGCACCTATGGTCAAGGAAGAGTGGGTCGTCTTCACCGAAGACTCAATGGCCAGTCGGAGGAGGGGAAGCGGCGAGCCACACCCAGCTGAAGTCAAACTCGGCCGCGTCGAGGTCGCCTGAGAAGACGGCGTTCATTAACAACTAGTACTGAGGAATGAGGAATGAAGAATTGCGCGTCGAGGTTGCCGACGAAGGTCCACCCCGCCAGCAGGTTGAGCAGGGTCGACTTGCCTGCCCCCGTGCAGCCGATGACTAGCAGCCGCTGCGGCGGGCGGGAGAGAGAGGGTGAGGGCGAGGGCGAGGGCGACCGCCAGGGCGAGGGTGAGTGCAGCCGACGACTAGCAGCCGCTGCGGTGTGAGGGAGTGTGTGTAGCGGGGG
>NW_005199443.1:233976-241460 GCF_000372725.1 Emiliania huxleyi CCMP1516 | reverse complement strand
TGGGAAAACATCAGCCTTGACATAGTCGACATTTTCGTCGAACTGTACACGATCCAGATCTTACAGGGGGTCGGCGTCAGCTGGCTGCAGTTCTGGGGGTTTTTCTCCGGCGAGGTATGCTGCCTGATGATTGGGCTCCTGTGGCCGGCGATGATCGACAACACCAGCGGCATCCTGATCGTGATGTACTACATCCAGTACGGCAGCTACTGGATCCCCAACACCAATACCTACGTGATGTCCGCGCTGGTGTACAAGCCGTCCATGGGAGGCAGACGAGAGGCAGACGAGAGCGGGCTGTGTGCGGCTCAGAGCGCGGGGATGCGTCGGCAGGGTTGTGTCGGAATGCGGTCGGGTAGCAGGAGGGTAGGTTGACGGTCTGGAGAGTGGGGAGGTCCGCCGCGGGAGGGTGGGCAGGCCCCTCGGCGGCCGCCGCGCCGCAATTTTGCGGCTGCGGCGAGCTCGCTTGGCTGCAGCCGCATCCCGCCTCTGCTTGCTGCCGGCGCCGCAGCCGTTGGGCACGGCTGCGGGCGGATGCGGGGCGGCTGGCGGTGCGGTGGGGGCGCGGCTGTCGTGGGTGCGGCCTCGCCTTCAGCGACGGGTCGGCGCGCTGGAAGTCCTCGAGCGTCGAAAAGATGGTGTCCTGCGAGGTGTTGACGACGGCCCGCTCGCCCATCTCCTTGAGCGCGCCAAAGGCCTTGAGGGCGACAGACTTTGGTGACAGCTGCGCCGCCTCGCTGCTCCCTTCGGACATGTTCTTGTGGGTGGGCGGATGCGCAGAGGCGGGAGAGGAGAGGGCGGTTGGCCGATGGGCCGCGCTCGGCGTCAGTGCTTTGAGCGTGCGGTGTCTCTGCGCCGTGAGAAAAAAATCCGCCGCCCGAACTTGCCCCGCCGGAGGCTGGAGTACCCGGGAGGAGGAGCTGGGGGAGGGGAGTTGCCGCAATACGATAGCGGGCCCGCCGGCGAGCCGGAAGGCCGAGGCCGGAGGGGCCGCAATACGATAGCGGGCCCGCCGGCGAGCCGGAAGGCCGAGGCCGGAGGGCCCCAGGGGGGGCTTGGGGTCAGCTGTCGGAGGAGGCGAGAGATGAGCTGACGCGGCCTCTGCGAGTGGAGTCGGGACGTACGAGCTCACCGGGGGAAGGCCCGTCGCAGTGGCATCCGGATCACCGCGATCTTCAACAGGGAGGGCCACGCCTCCCCGAGCCTGAAGAGGAGCCGGCGGAGGGGGGGGGCGAGCCAAGGACGATAGAGAGAGAGAGACCGCGGGTGCGGGAGCGACTCGTCGACCAGGGAGAGCGGGCTCGACCTCCCGGAGGTGGAAGTCAATGCCACCGTCCTCGCCCAGGGGGTCGGGAGCGGGGTCGCCGGAGGCGGAGTCAGCGGGATCGGGCAGAGAGGACGAAACGGCGGCGGGGCCGCGGCCAAAGAAGGCTAGGAGGGGAGGCCGGGCCCCACAGTCGTCGCGTGACCATCGGAAGGCGAACAGGAGGGAGGACCGAGGGGAAGGAGGGCCCCCCTCGGAGTGGGGGTGACGAGACCGTGCGCGGAGCGGGGGGTTCCGAGTGGTGACGTCAGTGAGGAGTGTGTGTGTTGTCGTGCTAGTGTCTGGTGTCCACTAGCCCTGTGTAGAGGGGGCGTTCCGCAGCTAGGGGAAACCGGAGCGCAGAGCCAACCCTCGGGGACCCGTGTTTACTTTACGGCCCTTTCTACTCGCAGCCGACAGTCCACCTCGCCTGCTAAAGAAGCACAGCGACGAATGCGGCACCGGCGACGTCTATATGGCAGGCTGGTCATGACGCAGTTATAGGGTGTCGTGTGCCGTCAGAGTGACTCTCTGTGTGTCAGGGATAGTCAGGGCCGTCCATCAGAGCTCCAGACTGGAGTCCAGTAAGCTCGGAGACACCCCATTAGCGCGGCTCGACCTCTTTGAGTCACTGCCTTCCCGGCGGGTTGGCTGTATGTAGAGCCTCTACAACAAACTCTATCTACAGCAAAATCGCGCTCTACAACATGCCCTACAACGCAGGCAGTTCGTCACGCGGCGGATGTAGAGCTCTACAGCTCTACAGCGCTCTCCAGCGCTCTACATCTCTACAGCTCTACAGCTCTACTAGTACAGTGGGTTGCGGGCATTAAGAAAACGTCGCATTAAGAAACCCTACCAAGCGATTTCCGCAAAAATCTAAGAAACCACGGGGCGCCGCAGGCGCGGCCCCGAGAAAAGGCCAGACACGAGTGTGAACGGGTCCGGAGCCCCAGCTGCAGCTCAAAATTTCTCTTCGCCTGGGCCTGCGGCAGCGCACTTGTCACTTTTCAAGTCTGCGGTGTTCTGAGTGGAGTGGTCAGTGGATGGAGGCGTGTGTGCGTCTTCCCCTCATCCAGAGAGCCGACTCGGCGGCAGACTCTTGGCATCGCCCTCGCGGACCGGCAGCTTACAGCTTACCTCTTACTTACCTAAAAATCCTTCGGGCCGGCGCTCTGGCTTGATTGAGTGCCCCGCCCGGAGCTAAGAAACCACGGCGTGGGGTGGATGAGGGCTGTGGAAAGGCTTAGAAACGGCGGCGTGCCGCGGAATCCTGTTTTCTTAATGCCCGCAACCCACTGTACAGTGCTCTACACTCTACATCCTAGACAGGCTCGACACAGGTGCGATCTGGCGCGTGCTAGCACTATCACAGGCACACCGTGAGGTGCCGCGGCGGCGCCGTGCGTCTTCCTTCTCGCAGGAGCGCTGCTGGTTGGCGCGGCCCGGCGGGCCCTCCCTCGGCAGCGTGCGTGATTTCGCCGCGAGGCGGCGAAGGAGGGGCGACGCTGGCCTCTGCGGCTCCCCAACCCCAAGGGCTCGGCGCTGCTGCCGCCTGTCCGTCTGTCCTGAGGGAGGTGTATCTGCAGCGTGTATCTGCAGCGCAATGACGACAACGACGATCGAGCTGGAGGTCGCGGCCCCCGCGCCGGAGCAGATGGAGCGCGAGCCGCCTTGGCGTTCGTGCCGCCGCCGCCGCACGCCGCGACCGACGAGGAGGCGGCGGCGTGGGCCAAGGAGTGGTTCGCCGGCTACTCTGTCGCGGCGCACGACAGTTCCCTCTACCACTCGGTGGAGGGGCTGCTCTCGCAGCTCCGCCCGGGCCCGGCCGGCGGGATGGCGCCGGTGAGGATGGTCAAGCTCAGCTTCCTCGAGGCGTGGGCCAAGCAGGTCCGCGCAACGCCCGGCGGCAAGCCGCTCCCCCGCCGGCAGGAGCTGGAGCGCAACCACCCGGAGGCCTTCCTGAGCGCGGAGGAGGTGGCCGCGCTGCCGCGCCCACGCGGCAAGGGCGCCGACGGGCTGTGGGTGCTCGCCAAGTCGCACGGCTGGCTCACGCCGCAGCACCCGGACCCGCACGGCGAGCAGCTCCTCCGCTTCGTCGAGCAGGTGGGGCGGGAGCGGCGGCTGTGCCCGGGGGACGCGGCGGACACGCGCCTCTGCTGCCTCGCGTGGCTCTGCCCTCTCTTTGATCCTTCGCTTCGAGCGGCGGCGCGGGAGAAGCCAGCGTTCGCACTCGCCACCGTCTGCTGCTGCCCGTGCGTCGTCGGAGCGACGGAGGGCTGCCTCTGCTGCTGCATCCCGGTCTTCGCCTGCCAGGGCTGCTGCCGCTCGGCCAAGTCCTTCCCCCGCGGCGAGGCTGCCGTCTTCTACGACTTCGCGTCGCTGGCGCAGAAGGACGACCGCGGCGAGCGCACGGACGAGGAGCGCGCCGCCTTTGGCAAGGCCCTGGAGACGATGGGCAGCTGGTACGCCCACCGGCTGACCACCACCTTCTCGATGAGCATGCTGCCGGAGGGGTACGGCGCGGTGCCGTACGGGGAGCGGGGCTGGTGCGCTTGGGGCGGCGGGGGGTGCGGAGGGCCGACCTGCGTTGGCTGGGGGCGGGGGGTGGGAGGGGGGAGGGAAAGGGGTGGAGGGGTCGTATAGCCCGCTGGCGGCGCCCCTCCCCGACCGACGGCGGCGGCCTCCCCCCGCGGCCGTAGGACGACGTTTGAGCGCGCGGTGAGCTCGCTCGTCAAGCCGTCGTGTCTGTTGCCTCGTGGCGCCGGCTGGCCGACCCGGCGGTGGTGCGCAAGGCGGCCCGCCAGACGGGCGCCTACCGCGACCCGCCGCTGCTGCCGGAGGAGTTTGCGGCCCGCCTCGCCCGCAAGCGCTTCACCAACGGCAAGTCGGACTGCGAGCTCGTGGCGGGGCTGTACGCCGACACGTTTGCCGGCGCGTTTGGCGGTGCAGAGCGCCTCGAGTTTACGATGTGCGGCTGGGGCGACGACGAGGTGGTGCAGCTCGCAAAGGCGCTGCCGTTTGCCGAGAAGGCGACGCAGCTCTTGCTGCGCTTCAACCCTCGCATCGGCGGCCGCGGGCTCGATGCGCTCGCGGATGCGCTGCGCGAGGGGGCGGCGCCGCGGCTGGAGTGGCTCAGCATGGACCAGGCCCACAGCGCCGCCGCCGCCGGGCTGCGCGCCGCGTGTGAGGGCCGGGGGGTTCGTCTCTTCGTCAGCTAATCGGATTGGGGTTGGGGGTTCGGAATCGCATGTGGGCTGCATGGCGTGCGCGGGCTCGAGAAGCTCTCGAGACACCGGAGCCGGTAGAGTGCGTGGCTGCCTCGTGGGCCGGCCGAGGGCCTGCACGAGCCATGGCACGAGCGAGCGGCGCGCTGGCGGCCAAAGAGCGTACACTGTAGGCGCCGCTGCAGCCCCGCCGGGCGAATGAAGGCGCGCGAGTCGCGACGTGGGCTGTGGACGAGTGCTCGGACTCGAGGGGCGCGGGGGCAGGGGGTCCAGCACTCTTGCGGTCGATTAGGGTTGGGGTTCGGTTCGGAATCGCATGTGGGCTGCATGCTGCATGGTGTGTGGGTCATTTCGGGTTCTTTGAGGATGAGGGTTGGGGAACCGTATGCACGGCGTGTGGGCTGCATGTGCGCATGGTGTTTGCGTTGCACTACCCAACGCGGCCAAAGGATATCCACCTCGAGAACCTCGAGACACCGCCGGCTAGAATTTAAACAAAACAACTATCTCTCACAGCACACAGGCTCGACACAGGTGCGAACTGGCGCGTGCTAGTACTATCACCGGCATTCCGCGGGCTAGAATTCTTGCGCGAAGACTCTCTGCTCGGCGAGGGGAGCTCGCGACCGCCCGCAGGAGTTGCCTCCTCGACCGCCTGACGATGCTGCTGCTCCCCTGCTGCTCGTGCGGCCTCGCCAGCCACGGCCACCCTCTCCGCCACGCGGCGGCCCGGCCTCGCCACGCTCCGCACCAGGCCTCCTCGGCGATCGAGCCGGCGGCAAAGACGCGGGCCATCTTCTTCACCGAGAGCGACTACAACTCAGCGTCGCGTTCGTGGGTCGGCCGCGTCTCCGTCCTGCGTGCCGCCGCGCCCGACGCTCCCCAGTGGGTCGCCGACTGCCGAAACCCGACCGGCCTCGCCGTCGACTCGATGCGCGGACGCGTGTACTGGACGGACCCGGGCGCTGACGCGATCCACGTCTGCGACGCGGACGGCGCGAACCGTCGCGCCATCGGCTCCACTGCCTTTGGGCAGCGGCACAACGACGGGCCGTATGGCCTCGCAGTCGACCAAGCGAGCGGCACGCTGGTCTGGTCATCCATCGGGCACGGCGCGTTCCGCTGCACGGACGGCGGAGGTGGTGTGGTCCGGAGCCTCGACGTAGGCGGTCGAGGGCGCGTCTCGGAAGCGTCTCGGACGCTTGCCTAGGCGCCGCGGTCCAGAGCCTCGAGGTTGGCGACGCGGCGGCGTGGGGCTTCTCCGGAGGGCCGTGGGGCATCGCACTCAACCTGAGGCCTGGCTGGGACGGCGGCGGGGTGAGGAGGCGGACGGGAGGCGCCGAGAGACTGCCGAGAGAGGGCCGAGAGAGGGCCGAGAGAGAGCCGAGATACGGCGGGGTGAGGAGGCGGACGGGAGGCGCCGAGAGACTGCCGAGAGATGGCCGAGAGAGAGCCGAGAGAGAGCCGAGACACAATGGCACTCATCTCGCGTCTGTACGGCACCTGCCTTAATTGGTGTGCTCATTAGCTACGACGCTAATGCACCACCAGGCGCCGGGCCTCGGCTCGAGCGTCCACTGGACCTGTGCGCAGCGTCTCTTCACACCTCGAGCCGTGAACAGGCGCCGGGCTCGGCTCGAGCGTGTACTGGACCTGCCTCGGCCGCATCCGCTGCTGCGAGATCGGGTCAGATAACGTCCGAGACTTGGTGGGCGGCCTGGTCGACCCGCGAGGTCTCGTGCTCGACTATTCGCTAATTCATAGTGAATCAATTAACAGGTGGGCGGCCTGGTCGACCCGCGAGGTCTCGTGCTCGACTTGCCGAAGAACCGGATGTTCTGGACCGACCCCAAGGCGAGATCTGGGGAGATATGGGGAGATATGGGGAGACACTTGCCCGAACCGGATGGTCTGGACCGACCCCCGAGGCGGGCGCGCATGATTAATGAAACAGAGGAGCCCCCCCCCACTCTTGAGTGTGATGTCCTGGGCCGACCCCCACCACGGCGAGGTGCCGTGCTCCTCCTCACCATCCTTAGTGCACATGATTGACCGACCCACCAAGGCGGGCAAGGTGCAGACCTCCTCGCTGGACGGCTCGCGAGTGTGTGACGTGGCGAGCGGGCTGCCGTCGCCGTACGGGCTCGCGTTAGGGAAGAGCCTCCTCTGCTGCTGCACAGACCGCAGGTGGTAGCGAGCGCGAGAACGGGTCTTTCTGTCGCCACTGTAGGCCGAGCCATCTCTACTGGACCGACCGGCGCGGCGGCTCGATCCACTCCTGCTGCCTCAAGAGCGGGCGCGTCTCCCTCGTCTTGGGAGGGCTGCACTTGCCGGAAGGTGCACGAGATCTGGGGAGATCTGGGGAGATCTGGGGAGATTGTCTTGGGAGGGCTGCACTTGCCGGAAGGTGCACGAGATCTGGGGAGATCTGGGGAGATCTGGGGAGATCGTCTTGGGAGGGCTGCACTTGCCGGAAGGTGCACGAGATCTGGGGAGATCTGGGGAGATCTGGGGAGATTGTCTTGGGAGGGCTGCACTTGCCGGAAGGTGCACGAGATCTGGGGAGATCTGCGGAGATCTGGGGAGATCTGGGGAGATCTGGGGAGATCTGGGGAGATCTGGGGAGATCTGGGGAGACACTTGCCCAAAGGAGTCGGCCTCTCAACACAGCGCGCCGATGAGAAGAACAAGAATGACTACCGCTACTACGGTATGACTCTAGGAGTCGGCCTCCTCAACACAGCGCCGCGACGACACAGCAGTGACCCGGCCGGCCGCACCCCGCCCGCCGCTGTACCTGCGGACGCGGAGCCGGAGCTTCATTGGCGGCGAGGCGGCGGCGGCGCTTTGGGCCGGAGCAGACAGCGGCGGGGTTCGGCGTTCTCCGGCGGGCTGAGGGGGGGGGCGGGCGCGGCGCCGGCGGAGAGGCCGACCGTGCGGAGCTGATGCGCGCA
>NW_005199443.1:224981-233876 GCF_000372725.1 Emiliania huxleyi CCMP1516 | reverse complement strand
CACCTGGATGGCTACCTTCTACATTCACAGGGTGGGCTTCGGGCATGGACCCCAGGCGAAGTCAAGGCGATGGTTTCTAGAGCAGGCTCTAGATAAAGTTGCCTTGACCGCCGGAGGTGGTCCACGGCGATCAACGGGCTGGGCCTACGGCGGCTATCCTCAACGAGCACGAGGTGATCTTGCGATTGCCGCCGGGCGGGGTCTCCAAGTAAACTCCCGTAAGTTTCTACTAATGAGCGTTACTTGTTTGTGGTCCGCTCTACCGACCGCCACAAACGTTGGTGGACCGACTCGTTGTGCCCCTTCTACCATCGTGCTGAGCGGTCCCTCGCCAACGTGTGAGTGAATTTTGTGTGTCCCTCCCTGCCCTCCCGGGATGAGTGGGTGTTTGTGCGCGCGTGCAATTGAGCTTTAAATTCCGACTATAATTGAGCCGACTATACAACCATGGATGGCTACCTTCTACATTCACAGGGTGGGCTTCGGGCATGGACCCCAGGCGAAGTCAAGGCTAGATGGATCTGACCTCGGGGCCGATGTGACCAAGCGCTGGTAGCGTGGTTTTGGGCACCCTCTATCACAACACTACTGATCCTGGTCATTAGAGCTGCCAGGGATAGCGTCAGGAGCCGGTAGGAGTCAAAACCCCTCACATTTGAGACGACATCGTGTCCCATATACTCGTGCAACAAGCCTGTGGCGCGGTGGCCGCGCCGACTCAACGCCGCGCCCGATTTTTTTCTTTTTTCTCACCCTGAAGCGAGAGAGTCGAGAAGGGAGAGACAGCAACGAGAGTCAGATTTTCTCTCACAACACAGAGCCCATTCGCCCTTCTCATCACTGCCCTGGCGCCCACGCCTCGACCTTCTTGGGCAGCAGCTGGTCCGACAGGTCCTCTCCGTGTCCTAGGCAGCCGCGGCCGCCCTCGCCCCAGGCATAAACAGCGCCATCGACCGTGCGGGCGAAGTTGCGGTCTACTCCTGCCGACACAGCGACGACGCGCTGCCCAGCAAAGGCCTCGACCTTCTTGGGCAGCGGCTGGATCTGCTGGTCGCCGTGGCCCAGCTTGCCGTAGTCTCCGTCGCCCCAGCTCCAGACACTGCCGTCGGCGGCGAGAGCGAGGCTGTGGCCGGCTCCAGCCGACACAGCGACGACGCGCTGCCCAGCAAAGGCCTCGACCTTCTTCGGTAGCGGCTGGGTCTGCGTGTCGCCGTGGCCCAGCTGGCCAGAGACTCCACTGCCCCAGCTCCAGACGGCGCCGTCGGCGGTGATGGCGAGGCTGTGCACATCTCCAGCGGACACAGCGACGATGCGCCGCCCAGCCAAGGCCTCGATCTTCGTTGGCAGCAGCTGCTGCTGCCGGTCGCCGTGGCCCAGCTCGCCCCAGCCTCCATAGCCCCAGCTCCAGACGGCGCCGTCCGCAATGATGGCGAGGCTGTGGCGCTGCCCAGCCGACAGTGCGACGACGCGCTGGCTAGCAAAAGCCTCAATCTTCTTGGGCAGCAGCTGCTGCTGCCGGTCGCCGTGGCCCAACTGGCCAAAGGCTCCCAATCCCCAGCTCCAAACGGCGCCGTCGGCGGTGAGAGCGAGGCTGTGCTCCCCTCCCACCGACACAGCGGCGACGCGCCGGCTAGCAAAGGCTGCGATCTTCTTCGGCAGCAGCTGGTCCTGCTGGTCGCCGTGGCCCAGCTTGCCAAAGCCTCCATCGCCCCAGCTCCAGACGGCGCCGTCAGCGGTGAGGGCGAGGCTGTGCATGCTTGCTGCCGACACGCTCACGGCGCGCTCGCCGCCCAGTGGCGACGGGAGGCGCGTTGGCGTGTTGAGCTGCACCACACCCTCGCCGTGCCCAAGAATGCCCGGCATCCAGCTCTCAGCCTTCCCGCACGACGAGAGCCGCCCCTCGCTGTCAATGAAGAGGCTGTGCCGTCCGCCTGCCGCCGCCCTCGCCGGCGGGTTAAACTCGCACAGCAACGCAGCGAAGCACAGCCACCGCACGGGGCAGCCCTCGCCCTCTGGCTGCGCCGGCAGCTCGAAGCCGCGCTCTTGCGCCCACAAGCGGATGGCCTCCGCCGCGAGCGAGGCGTGGAAGAGCAGCGAGACGGCCGCGACGCGAGCGATGTCGAGGGGGCTGTCGCAGCGAGAGAGGACGCGCTCGAGGAGGTCCGTGGGGAGGTCGAGGAGGCGGGCGGGCGGCGGCGTGTCTGGCGAGGGGGCGGCGGCGGAGGAGGCGGTGGCCCCGGTGGCGAGGCGGCGCGAGCGGCGGCGCGGCGGGGCACACATGGGGAAAAGTGTTTCTCGCGCGCTCTCTCTTCGCCCAAAACCCAGCGCGCGCGTCGATTTCTTTTCGCGCGCTGTAAAGAGGGCGCCCCTTTCCGCACCTTACTTCGCGCCGCCACTCTTGGGACTTGAAGGCAGCCTCGATACACGGCGGCTGTTGCGGATGGTTCTCGGTGCGTGCGCGCACGCCCCTCTGCCTCGGGCGCGGTCTCGCGCTTGCGTGTGCAACCGGCCTACCGCGAGCGACGCACGTTTCCCGCCAACGCTCCTGTGCCACAGCACAACGCTCCTGTGGGAGGAGGCCGACCGCGGTCGCCGCTCACACCTCCCGCTGCGCGCTGCCGCCCGCGACAGGCATCCAGTGGGTTGCCGAGAAGGTTGGCAAGTGTGCAAAGATCGACGCGCGCAAGACGGCGACGAGCTACGGGCAGGGCCTGCTGGACCAGGGCTCCTCGCTCGCCGCGACAGCGAGACAGGAGTACACCAAGTCGGGCGTCGCGGCCGAGGCCCAAAAGGCGCCCACCCGCGTCATGAAGGGATTGGGCGGGGGAGGGAATGCAGCGGCACCGCCGCCGGGCGGGCCGCGAGAAGAGAGTCGACAGAGGGAGGGAGTCAGAGAGAGAGAGGGAGGTGGCATTCGCGGACGTTTCTGGGGACCTTGGCGGGCGGGCCGACGTGCGCTTCGCCGCGCGACCCGCAGGCGAAGGGGATGTTCAACTGCATCGACCAGTGCATGCCGGACTTGGACGATGCGGAGGCGCACGCGCGCAGAGACGAGAGGAGAGGAGCGGAGGAGAGGAGCGGGGAGGAGGAGGGGGAAGGGAGAGCGAGGGGAGCCGCTGCTGCTGAGAGAAGGGTCGGGAGGGTGGGGAAAGAAGGGCAGCAGCGCGTGTTGGCGGGGGGGGGGGGGTTCACGGCGAGCGAAGAGAGCAGTAGCGAGGAGCTGGCGGAAGGCGCGCCTCCCCACCGGCGGAAAGGCAGCAGAGGATCAAAGAGATGATGCCATGGGGGATGGGGCGGGAGGAACTTGAGATGGGGACGCGGTAGGGGAGGCGCGCGCGCGGGCGGGCGGGCTGGGGGGGGTTAGGGAGACCCCTGGGGAAGGGGCAGCCAAGAGCCGGTGCTGCAAGGAGTGCTGCGTCACCCACAGAGGCGGCGCACCACAGCGGCGGTGTGTGGGGCCGGCCCGGCGCGAACAGGGGAGAGATGTGGGGAGCTCAACCCCCCCCCCCCCCCTTCCCCCCTCCCCCCCCCTCCCCCCTCTCCCCGTCAGGTGACGACCTTCTCCAATGGCTGCTGCATCTGCTGCGTCTCGTCTCATCACACGCCGATGGAGTTTTCGTGCGCATGGAGAGAGAGAGAGGCCGCAGACAGACCACGCGCAGACCCCGCTACGACCCGCTTGCGCCGCCGTCCGTGCAAGAGCGAGAGAGGGAGAGAGGAGAGAAAGAGAGAGAAAGAGAGAGAGCGAGACAGAGAGAGCAGCTGGTGACTGCCGAGAGCGATCGACAGGACTGCCGAGAGCTGGAGGCTGGGGACTCCCCCCCTTCCTGCCGCAGGCTTGCGTGCGCGATAATGTGAGCGAGTTGCTGCCTGAGCTGTGCCTGAGCTCTGGTCCCCCGAGCCGGGGACTGCTTATTCGGACGCGCCGCCCTCCGCCCGCGGCCAGCCCGCGCCGCTCGCCGCTCTCGACCCGCCTCTCGCGTTGCCCCCGCGCGGAGAGCGCCGCGTCCGCTCCCCTTCGCCGGACCGAGGCTCGGCGGCACCTCCTCTCGCCGCTCTTTAGCCTAGGCGTGTTGTTGTCTCCCCCTCCCCCATGCACCCCCGGTTGAGATGCGCGTGCGCGTACACATATGTACTGTTTCGGTGTGTGCTGTCGACCCACAGTGTTTTGTGTGTGCATTCATTCTCTAATCGGAAGAGTATAGTCCCGCTGGATCTACGTGGATGTGACTTATGACCATGTGAGCTGCGAGAGGTCACGCACGCCCAGGAGCGACACAGAGCCGGCGCGGCCGCGGGCGCGCACCGCCGCGCGCCGGCGCACACGTCGCCCCATGGCGCGCGTAGCTATGATAGGGACCGCGGCCGCGGAGCCGGCGGCGGACGGGGCTGGTGCGCAAGCGCCGGCCACCGTCGTGCCGCCGGGAACGCGCCGCGGACGACCCTGTGGGATAGCAGCCATCGCGCGCACATGGAAGACTGTCTCATTGCCGCAAGAGGCTCTCGCAGGTGTGTCGCAGCTCAAGTATGAGGTCCCTGGCTACGGGACGGCGACCTTCGAGCTGAAGTCCGAGAAGGCCGCGGGTGACCGCGAGCCTGTGCAGGCGGCGGAGCGCTCGTTCATCGAGCGCACCGCGTCGCGGAAGGAGAAGCCGACGGAGGAGCAGAAGGAAGCTCGGGCCGCGGCTCGCAGGGCCAAAAAGGCCCGGCAGAAGAAGAACAACGCGTAGAAGGCTGCGGCGGCGGCTGCGAGCGAGGCCGAGCGTACGGGGCAGCGGGTTCGGCGACCTGGTGTACGCCACGGTCCCTCTGGGCTCCGTGGCGACGAAGGTCGCCCGGGACTGGCTCGCAAACGAGCTCTACGAGCCGTCCCGGCGCGGCAAAATCGATGCGGCCTGCAGGGACCGAAAGGTCGCCGACCTGATCACGGCTGCCGGCGCCTCGGCGCCGGCCGACGCCGTGTTCGGCGGCGGGTTCGCGACGGGCGAGACGCCCCGCCCGACGACCTCCGCCTCCGAGGCGGAGGAGGGCGACGGCGTCGGCGGCGATGGCGGGACCGGCACCAAGGGCTTTGACCTTTTCGGGCCGGACCCCACCCCCATGGAGGACCTCTGAGGTCCTCCCCAGTCTCACCCCACCTTACCTCTGCCCCCCCCTCCCCCCATCCCTCTGCCTCCCATAGGGCAGGATAGCACTAGCATATGCGCCTAGTGCGCACTGGGCCCACATAGATGTGACCCGCCCACTCGAGTGCGGCGCCCAGATGCTAGTGCTTGAGAGGACACCACAAACGCGGCACGGCCCGTTTTGGCTGTCTCTGCGGATATTTTGTCTTAGCACACACAGTGAGTCATTCGGAGGCATTCGATGGCCAGAGTGCGATTGTGTGTGTGCGGGAGTTGGTTTGTTCGAGCGGGTTGACGCCGCGGGGCATCACGACGTGCGTGGGCACCTCGGGCCGCTGGTAGGACCACAGCCGGGCGAGAGCCACGGCAGCGGCCAGCGAGTCGAAGTCCGTGTTGGTGTGCGTGAGCACGACATTGCACGGCTCGGCGTGGTCACCGCTTGGCTCGGCCGCGCTCTTGGCGAGCGCGCGAGCAGCGGAGGAGCGAGAAGCGCGCGAGGCGCGGCGCGTCTGGGGAGCACCTGTAGGAGCGCTCGGCAGCCAGCTCGGGCCGACCGCCCAGAATGCGAAGAGCATGGGCCCGAGGGGCTTTTTTAAAAATAATTTTAAAAGAAAACGCGGGCGCTCGCGCGCGCGCGCGCGCGCGCGCACGCCGCCAACGCGACCCGGCCTTCCTCTTCGCGCCGTGGCCATCCGCGACTGTTTCCCACACGGCGCTGCAGATATGGGCGACGCCCCAGCCAGCCTGTCGTCCTTGCCGCGGGACGTCCTCCTGAGCGTGGCCGGCGCTCCCGATGGCCTGCGGCTCCGCGTCTGCGGCGCCAACCTTGCAGCAGCCGGGTCGGCCTTGCGCAGCCGCGTCGAGCCACTCGAGCGGCTTGCTGCGCTCCGTGCTTGCTGCCGTGCACTGGCGCGACTGCTGCCTGCGCCTGACGTGCGGCTGGACCCGCGGCCTGTTGCGGTGACAGGCTTCGGTTGAGGTTGGCGCTGGCCGGAGACTCTCGCCCTCGGTGACGAGGAGGCGCTGACATTCTGTTACGAGGCCCAGTTTGCCGCAGCCGTGGACGGCGACGGACGCCCAGAGTTTCGCGGAGCGATCACCAGCAGCTCGCGCGGGCTCAGGTGGTCGATCGGACCTGACAGGCCCCTCTGCTTCCACTGCTTTCTTTGCCCCGACGGTGGGTTGGAAAGCCGACGTCCGGCCGCGGTCCAGACACCTCTGGCCAGCTTATCCGCCGGCGAGTGGTATTCCGTGTGCGTGCAGCTCTCCACGCGCGCGGTCGAGATCAGCGTCGATGGCAAGCTGCACGCGATCGCCCGCGCAGAGACTGGGCAGAGGTTCTTTCTGGACTGGCCAACGCATGCTCACCTGATGCTCGAGGCGCCAGCGCGGCGGCCCTTTGTGGCGCGGAACCTGTTTACGGCGCTCGGACTAGGGGCTTTCGAAAAAAGAAAAGCAGGCGCCGATGGCCTCCCACCGCATCGGCGCGCGCGTCGCGGGCCTCTCACCAGCGCAGCTGTGCGCCATCATCGAGGCTCAGGCGGGCGCGAGCGCCGCCGCGCTGCGCGTGGCGGAGGAGCACGCCGCACGGCTTGTGGAGCAGCCCGAGTGGGTGCTCTCCGAGGTCCTCCTCTCGCCAGACCTCGCCCCGCACATCCTCGCCCAGCTGCCGACCACGGAGCACGCCGTCAAGGGGACGTGCCGCGCGTGGCGCCGCGGCTGGAAGGAGACGCTGAAGAAGCGGGAGAGGCCGCGCCTGCACGTGATCGGCGGTGAAGACAACACTGGACGCCTCATAAGCTCGCTGGAGCGGTACGACCCGTCAACGAATGAGTGGGAGGAGGAGGCGGTGGCGCCGATGCCTTCGGCACGCACGTATGTTCGCACGGCGGTGCTCGATGGCAAGCTGTACGCGGCGGGCGGCCTTGAGGCCGACGGCGCAACTTCCAACCTGGTGGAGCGGTACGACTTGGCGACGACGTCTTGGGAGGAGGTGGCGCCGATGGTGACACCACACGAGGATCTCGCCGTGGCGGCGCTCGACGGCAAGCTGTACGCTGTGGGAGGCTACAACGACGACAGCGGCGTCCTCAGCTCCGTCGAGCGGTACGACCCTGCGGTGGGTGCGTGGGAGGCGATGGCGCCGATGGCGGAGGCGCGGTATGGTCACGCCGTGGCGGCGCTCGACGGCAAGCTGTACGCTGTGGGAGGCCGCAACATCGACGCAGTCATCCTCAGCTCAGTCGAGCGGTACGACCCTGCGGTGGGTGCATGGGAGGCGGTGGCGCCGATGACGGAGGAGCGGGACGGACTCACTGTGACGGTGCTCGACGGCAAGCTCTACGCTGTGGGCGGCTACAACAATGGCGACCTCAGCTCGGTCGAGCGGTACGACCCTGCGGTGGGTGCGTGGGAGGAGGTGGCGCCGATGGCGGAGGAGCGGGACGGACTCACTGTGACGGTGCTCGACGGCAAGCTGTACGCTGTGGGAGGCGACGGCGGCGACACTCGCCTCAGCTCAGTCGAGCGGTACGACCCGTCAGTGGGCGCGTGGGAGGCGGTGGCTCCGATGGCGGCGGCGCGGATGAAGGCTTTCGCTGTCTTGATGTAGTCGCCGCTGTAAGCGTGCTAGCAGCCCCACGGCGTGGAGTGTGCTGAAATCCTCGGCTGAGTGTGCTGCGCGTTCGTGCCCCCGCCGCTTTTCGCAGCCCTGGTGCTGGTCGTGCCAGTGTGCGTCAGATGCCTTTTTTTTCTTGTGGCAAAGAGAAAAAACAAAGAAAAATGTCAGAACTCAGATCGCGATATGTTTGTTGGAAGATAATCTTGAAATTTTAACGAACCCTGAGAAAAGAAATCCCAATGGGGCTTGGCACCGTGGCTATCATCACACATCGCGTCCCGACCCGTCGCCGACCCAGTCCCACCTCTCCTGAGTCGATGACCTCGATCAAGAACTCGCAGTGGTCCCCAGAGTGCATCCCTGACGAGTGGAAGGCGCGCAGCTCCGAGTTCGCCGCTGCGATTGGCATGGGTTCAGCTCCCGGACCCGGCGGCCGAGCCGCCGCCGTCGCCGAACGCCCTGCCTTCGTCTGGCGCACGAGCGCAGGCGCTCGCGCCTAGATCCCCGCCACCTTGGCCGTCGCCCTTTACGCCGTCTCCGCCGCCCTCTTCACCACCACCCCTCATCACCACCACCTATCACATCCGCCGCCGTCGCCGCTGTCGCCGCGCCCGCACTCGTACATCTTCCTACAGTATCGAAATCGACATGCATCGCCGCCACCCTACGACCGCCGCCGCCGCCTCCCTCGCCGGCCCGGCCTCGCCTCCTCCGGCCTCGCCCCCTCCCTCCTCGCCCCCTCGACCCTCGTACACCCCACCTCCTCGCCGCCTGACCCTCCCCCCTTCCTTGGCCGCTCGCCAGGCGGCAGAGAGACCTTGGGCTTCGTCGAGCTGCACGAGAAGGCGGCCGCGCTCGCGTCCCAGCTGCGAGCCGCCGCGGAGCTCTCCGATTCGCTGCTCGCCGGCGCGTACACCGTCGGCATCGTCCTCCCCCGCTCGCCGGCGCTGCCGCTCGCGCAGCTGGCGTGCTTCAAGGCCGGTGCGACATTTGTGCAGCTCGACCCGGCGTGGCCGACGCCGCGCAAGGTCGCCATCCTCGAGGAGGCCGGCGTCACCGCCGTCGTCGCCGTCGACTTCTCCCTCCCGCTCCGGTGCTCGCTCACCGCCGTGGTGACCAGGCGACAACATCTCCCCACATCTCCCCAAT
>NW_005199443.1:220610-221370 GCF_000372725.1 Emiliania huxleyi CCMP1516 | reverse complement strand
TCCTCGTCATCCGAGTGCCGTGCCAGGGTGAATCGCCAGAGTCGCAGTATCGCGGTGCTGTGAGAGCTAAGAGGGTTCGATTTAGGAGTGACAGAAGCTCACGATCTTCGAGACATAGAGAGAGTGCGTGGGGGTTTCGATCGCCCAAGCTGACTCCGGTGGGCAGCGGAGCGCCGTGCTCGACACCTCTCTGGCGGAGATGAGACGCGCCACCTTCGAGACCCTCGCGGAGCGCCGGCTCGCCGAAGAAGGCTGAGGTGCCCCGCCGGGGGAATGGACCCGTCTTGACGAGTGCTCATTAGGAGCGCCGGCTCGCCGAGAGACGGCCGAGGCGCGGCCAGGAAGGAATGACTTCCGTTCAATTCGCTAGGAGCGCCGGCTCGCCGAGATGGGCGAGGCGCGGAAGCCCGTGTCGTGGTCGCCGCCAGAAGTGATGTACGTCATGTACACCTCCGGCTCGACGGGCAAGCCGAAGGGCTGCCTCGTCCCGACCGCCCAGTGAGCACTACTCACACCGAAACAATCGCGACTAGGCAAGCCGAAGGGCTGCCTCGTCCCGACGGCCCAGTGAGCACTACTCACACCGAAGCAATCGCGACTAGGCAAGCCGAAGGGCTGCCTCGTCCCGACGGCCGGCGTGTGGCACCGGTTTGGCTGGGGCACGCGGCTGCTCGGCTTCACGCAGAGCGACGTCTTCATCCATAAGACGCCGGCCACCTTCGACTGCTCGATCGCAGAGATGTGGGGCCCCGCCCCCCCC
>NW_005199443.1:219035-220190 GCF_000372725.1 Emiliania huxleyi CCMP1516 | reverse complement strand
ACTCGACCCCTCTGACCCAGCGACGCCTCTCCCGGCCGGCCAGCGCGGCGAGATCTGCATCGGCGGCATCCAGGTCGCGAGATGACCCGAGATGACCCGAGATGACCCGAGATGACCCGAGATGACCCGAGATGACCCGAGATGACCCGAGATGACCCGAGATCTCCATCGGCGGCATCCAGGTCGCGTATGGCCACCTTAACTCTCCCCACATCTCCCCACACCTCCCCACATCTCCCCACATCTCCCCACATCTCCCCACATCCCCCTTGCCCCACCACCTCGTGTGTGTGGAGAAGTTTACCTTACCTTACCTTACCCACATCTCCCCAGGTCGCCTACGGCTACTTGGACCGGCCCGAGCTCACCGCGGAGAAGTTCGTGCTCAACCCGCACGGCGCTGGCTGCTCTCTGCCCACATCTCCCCATATCTCCCCACATCTCCCCACACCTCCCGCACGGCGCTGGCACGGCGCTGGCTGCTCTCTGCCCACATCTCCCCATATCTCCCCACATCTCCCCACACCTCCCGCACGGCGCTGGCTGCTCTCTGCCCACATCTCCCCACACCTCCCGCACGGCGCTGGCTGCTCTCTGCCCACATCTCCCCATATCTCCCCACATCTCCCCACACCTCCCGCACGGCGCTGGCTGCTCTCTGCCCACATCTCCCCACATCTCCCCACACCTCCCCACATCTCCCCACATCTCCCCACACCTCCCGCAGGGCGCTGGCTGCTCTCTGCCCACATCTCCCCACATCTCTCCACATCTCCCCACATCTCCCCACATCTCCCCACACCTCCCGCACGGCGCGTGGCTGCTCTCTGCCCACATCTCCCCACATCTCTCCACATCTCCCCACATCTCCCCACATCTCCCCACACCTCCCGGACGGCGCGTGGCTGCTCTCTGCCGCTCGGGCGACTGTCGTGGGTGAGGACGCTTCGGACCACTACACCGCTAGGCCCCGGACTGCTCTACCGCACCGGCGACCTGGGCAGCCGCGACGCGGGCGAACGGCTGCAGTACTTCGGCCGCGCCGACCGGCAGGTTACCCGAGATTACCCGAGATTACCCGAGATTACCCGAGATTACCCGAGATCTGCAGTACTCTGGCCGCGCCGACCGGCAGGTCGAGGTTGTATAGAGAGG
>NW_005199443.1:184569-218935 GCF_000372725.1 Emiliania huxleyi CCMP1516 | reverse complement strand
CATCTCCCCACATCTCCCCACATCTCCCCGCATCTCCCCACATCTCCCCACATCTCGCCAACTTGTACGGCCCCACCGAGGCGTCGATCTCCCCACATCTCCCGACATCTCCCCGCATCTCCCCACATCTCCCCACATCTCCCCACATCTCCCCACATCTCGTCAACTTGTACGGCCCCACCGAGGCGTCGATCTCCCCACATCTCCCCACATCTCCCGACATCTCCCCGCATCTCCCCGAGGCGTCGATCGAGGTCTCCTACTACGAGTGCCTCGCCGAGGACGACGCGGTCACGCACGGATACCCGATCGGCTTCCAGGGCGACGCCGGCGTGCCCGTGTACGTACTCGACCCCTCTGACCCAGCGACGCCTCTCCCGGCCGGCCAGCGCGGCGAGATCTGCATCGGCGGCATCCAGGTCGCGAGATGACCCGAGATGACCCGAGATGACCCGAGATGACCCGAGATGACCCGAGATGACCCGAGATGACCCGAGATGACCCGAGATCTCCATCGGCGGCATCCAGGTCGCGTATGGCCACCTTAACTCTCCCCACATCTCCCCACACCTCCCCACATCTCCCCACATCTCCCCACATCTCCCCACATCCCCCTTGCCCCACCACCTCGTGTGTGTGGAGAAGTTTACCTTACCTTACCTTACCCACATCTCCCCAGGTCGCCTACGGCTACTTGGACCGGCCCGAGCTCACCGCGGAGAAGTTCGTGCTCAACCCGCACGGCGCTGGCTGCTCTCTGCCCACATCTCCCCATATCTCCCCACATCTCCCCACACCTCCCGCACGGCGCTGGCACGGCGCTGGCTGCTCTCTGCCCACATCTCCCCATATCTCCCCACATCTCCCCACACCTCCCGCACGGCGCTGGCTGCTCTCTGCCCACATCTCCCCATATCTCCCCACATCTCCCCACACCTCCCGCACGGCGCTGGCTGCTCTCTGCCCACATCTCCCCATATCTCCCCACATCTCCCCACACCTCCCGCACGGCGCTGGCTGCTCTCTGCCCACATCTCCCCATATCTCCCCACATCTCCCCACACCTCCCGCACGGCGCTGGCTGCTCTCTGCCCACATCTCCCCACATCTCCCCACACCTCCCCACATCTCCCCACATCTCCCCACATCTCCCCACATCTCCCGCACGGCGCGTGGCTGCTCTCTGCCCACATCTCCCCACATCTCTCCACATCTCCCCACATCTCCCCACATCTCCCCACACCTCCCGCACGGCGCGTGGCTGCTCTCTGCCCACATCTCCCCACATCTCTCCACATCTCCCCACATCTCCCCACATCTCCCCACACCTCCCGCACGGCGCGTGGCTGCTCTCTGCCGCTCGGGCGACTGTCGTGGGTGAGGACGCTTCGGACCACTACACCGCTAGGCCCCGGACTGCTCTACCGCACCGGCGACCTGGGCAGCCGCGACGCGGGCGGACGGCTGCAGTACTTCGGCCGCGCCGACCGGCAGGTTACCCGAGATTACCCGAGATTACCCGAGATTACCCGAGATTACCCGAGATCTGCAGTACTCTGGCCGCGCCGACCGGCAGGTCGAGGTGGATAGAGAGGCGGATCTGTCAGTACAGCGAGCTGCCGGTGAGGCGGAGAGACAGCCACACTGGAGCAGCGCACACTCTGAGCTGCTGCTACTACCTCAACTGACACTGCCACCCGCTTGGAGCTGGCCTCTCACAGCTGGCCTCTCTCGGCTTCGCGCGGGAAGGTCAAGGTGGGCTCAATCTCGGGTAATCTCGGGTAATCTCGGGTAATCTCGGGCACTCTGCGGCCAGGTCAAGGTCGGCGGCGTGCGGATGGAGTTGGGCGAAATCGAGGCCGCCTCCCTCCGGCTCGTGCCGCAGCTGCTCAACGTGGCCGTCGAGCTCGTCGAGGGGTTGTTAGTGAGGAGCTCATTCGGAGCCAATGGTGCATTAGGTCGCCGTCGAGCTCGTCGAGGGGTCCCTCGTCGGCGTCGCCGTCGCGCGGCCGGGCGCGCGCGTCAGCGGCGGGGAGATCAAGGCCGCCGTCGCACTCGAGATGAAGTGGGTAACTCGACTGTTCACCTCCACTGACGGTACTGAACTGATCAAGGCCGCGCTGGCGCTCGAGATGCCGTCGTCGTACATTCCGGCCGAGTGGCACCTGCGCGGCGCGATGCCGCTCGGCTCGGGCCCGTGTCCGCCGACCCGTCCACGACATGTCCGAGACACGTCCCGTAGGCGCGATGCCGCTCGGCTCGGGCCCGTGTCCGCCGACCCGTCCACGACATGTCCGAGACACGTTCCCGTAGGCGGCGATGCCGCTCGGCCTCGGGCCCGTGTCCGCCCGACCCGTCCACGACATGTCCGAGAACACGTCCCGTAGGCGCGATGCCGCTCGGCTCGGCCGGCAAGGTCGACCACACGGCGGTGAGCAAGTGGGTGACCGACCAGCGCACCGCCGCCACGTGGGGGGCCATCTACGACGAGATGTACTTTGCCGACGGGCTCCAAGTGGACGACGGCTGCGAGGCGCCCGCCCCCTCCCCACACACACGCCCCCCCCCCCCCCCCCGCACTAGTGCCACCAGTCCACACGGGTCCTCAAAGTGCCGCCCGAGTGGGCGAGCCGCGTCTCGTGGCTGCAGTGGTGGCGCGCGCTCACCCAGCACCTCTACTCGCCGGGCCGCCGCCTCGCCGCGGGCATGGCCGCCACGCTCCGCGCCGCATCGCTGCTCCGCTCTCCGGCACCTCGAGCCGGGGCAGGCCGCGAGGAGGCGCCGCTCTGGGTCGCCCCGCCGCCTGCCGCTGGCGACCCGGCTGGCGGAGAAGCGAGCGACTCCCCCGCCTCCTCCTCCTCCGCCGCCGCCGCGCTGTCGGCGGAGGAGCTGGCCGCGCCGTTCGATGCCGAGCGCGCGACCAACGCAGTCAAGACGGCGGACGCGAAGAAGCAGGGGAACTACCTCTCGGAGGCGCTGCTCAATGAGCTCAAGGAGAAGTGGAGCGGCGGCGACGCAGGCACCAAGAAGGCCGCCGTGATGGCGCTCGTGGTCTCCTTCCTCGGCGTGTCCTCCGACGGCGTGCTGCCGGGCGACACGTTTGCGCAGCACGGAGGCAGATTCTCCCTCGCCGCGTTCCGAGTCCGGGACACGTCCAGGACACGTCGAGAGGACATGTCCGCCAGCTGTGGTCTAGGCAACTCCTTCCTGGCCATGTCCATCGTCGCCTCGCTCCGCGAGGTGTTCGGCGCCTGCGTCTCGGTCTTTGTCGTGCTGACCGAGCCGTTCGCAGACATTGCGAGTCTCGTCGTCGCCTCGACGGACTCGCGCCCGGGCTCGCCGAGCGGCGACGGGAGCTCGCAGTGGGTCGTCAAGCGGCGGTGCTCGCGCGGCCGCAAGCAGCTGCCGCTGCTCGAGATGCGCCTCGAGGCGCCCTCCCCCTCCTTCGTCTTCTTCCCGATGGCGGGCGGCTCGCCCGAGCAGTTTGCGCCGCTGTTTGTCGCGCTCGCCCGCGTCACCCCGCGCGCGACCTGCTACTTCGTGCAGCCGCCCGGCCGCGGCGCGCGCGAGGGGGAGCCGCACGCGGCCACCATCGAGCAGTACACCCTCCCCATCGTCGACGCGATCGCCGAGCACCTGCCTCAGATGCGGCACGGGCCGTGCGTCTTCGTCGGCGACGCGTGGGGCGCGGGGGTCGAGGCCTCAACAAGAACGGGAGGAGGAGCGCGCTGCGGTGTCGTCCCTGTAGGCGACTCGTGGGGCTCGGTCGCCGCGCTGCTCGTGGCGCAGGCGCTGCACGCTCGGGAAGGCTTCTGCCCGTGCCACGTCGTGGTGTCGGGCAACGAGTCGCTCGAGGCGACCAGCCGCTACAACGGGCTCGGCGCGCACGACGACATTCATTGATTAGCGACAGCTGAGCTCATCCATTGATGCACTACTTGGTTCATGAATGAGTAGGCGCGTACGACGACACGCCCATCGGCCAGCTGAGCGACAGCGCGCTCGAGGCGTTCCTGCGCGCCTCCGGCGCCGAGCCGTCCTCCATCACGCCCGCCGTCATCGGCGCGTTGCGCGCCGACTGCCAGCTGTACGAGGACTTCACGCTGGACGAGGCGACGGCCAAGCCGCTCCCGTGCGGCGGCACGGTCCTCCTCGGCCGTCAGGACGGCGTCTCTAGATGCCACATCTCTAGATGCCACATCTCTAGATGCCACATCTCTAGATGCCACACGCCGATCCGCGCGTTCCGAAGTGCGGTCGAGTCGACACGCTCCTCGACTTTAGCCAGCTGCCAACATTGGACTCGCGCCCTTGCCTGTTCCATATCTAGACATTCTGGCAACCGCGATGCTCTGCACCCGCTGCACGGCACCGCGCGTACCTTCCCTGCAGCGTCGGTCTGCTCCCGCCGCAGGACGGCGTCACCGCGCGCGCCGACCTGATCGGCTGGGCGGACGCCTTCGAGGAGGACGAGCTCCACCTGCAGCGCGTGCCTGACTCGTCGCACCACATCTTCGCCGAGCAGCCGGAGCTCATCGCGGCGACGCTCGAGAAGCTCGTCGGCGGGCCCGAGCGCCAGCTGCGTGCGGTCAACATGTCGGTCGCGCAGCAGTTCAAGCTCGACCTCGCGCAGCGCTCGCCCACAACGCAGGCGACCGAGATCTGGGGAGATCTGGGGAGATCTGGGGAGATCGCAGCGCTCGCCCGCTACGCAGGCGACCGAGGCCAAGAAGATCGACTCCTCCTTCTCGCTGCTTGGCCCGCCCTGCGCCTTCGTCGCCAAGGGCGTCGCCTTCGAGCAGCTGCAGGCCTCCCGCACGGGCAACTAACCCCAACCCTAGCCCTAACCTTGGCCCTGTCAGGCCTACCGCACGGGCAACTAACCCTAACCCTAGCCCTAACCTTGGCCCTGTCAGGCCTACCGCACGGGCAACTTCCTCTACCGTTCGGGCTCGGCACACGGCTCCAAGGGCGAGCTGGGCGCGCTCGCGGCGCAGGCCCAGGCGTACCCGGTGGGGCTGTGAGGCGGAGTGGGATGCTTCCTCGCCAAGTCTCGCACTCGGAGTGTCGCCGCCAGAGGCGCCCCGGCTCCTTGGGAGAGTTGCCGCCGCCGCACACTCGCGTTGAGGGGTGGAACTCCCCCCGCTCGCATGGCTGATGCATGTCTGAGTTATCTCGTCTCTGCTCTCCCACAAGTTCTCGGCCCGTAGCCCTAAGCTGTTACTGTTACTGTCGCGCCTGCCTCTGTCTGTGTGTCCGCACCGACGCGCGTGACGCGCACGGCTAACATCTAAGCCAGGCAAGGTGCAGGTAAGATAAGGTAAATAAAAAGGAACAGACAGAGCACACAGCGAGCACAGAGGACCCAGAGCCTGCGCTTCGCTTGTGTGCCGCTCGTTTGCAGCTGAGCTCCGCGCGGCGATGTGGAAACTTAATAAGAGGTTCCTCTTATTTCCGCGCCCCCCCCGCAAGGCGCGCGATACACATTGCTGAATGCTGAGCGGCGTTCTGACGTGGCACGTGCACACTCCCTACTTTGAAGCGCGTCCCTCCGCTCCGTCGCCGCCCGCGGCCGGCTCAGGGCAGGCCGGCTCCTGCGTTGGCGCCGCCCCCTTTCCGGGCCGCGGGTCAAAGTGCGGGATCGCGTCGGCGAGCAGGTCCGAGATGGGGACGGCCTCCCTCCAGCGGGCGCCCCTCGCCCCTCCCCTCCCCTCGCCGCAGCCCCGCGGAGTGAGCGATCGCTCGAGCGGGTGCGTGTGCCCCGCCGGGTCGCGCCAGCTCTTGCGGAAGAGGCGCGCGCCTAATCTCGGGTGATCTCGGGTGGTCTCGGGTGATCTCGCGCCAGCTCTTGCGGAAGTGGCGCGCGCCCTGCGGCCGGCCGCCGCGCCGCACGAGCCGCCCACCCTTGAGCACCCGCTGCGCCGCCGCGAGCGCCTCCTCCTCCCACCCGCCCGGCAGCCGGAGCGAGGTGACCGTCGTCGGCGCCGCCAGCTGCGGCCTCCAGCACCAGTCGGTCGGCCGCGCGCCTGATCTCGGGCGATCTCGGCTGATCTCGGGCGATCTCGGCTGATCTCGGGCGATCTCGGCTGATCTCGGCCTCCAGCACCAGTCGGCCGCACGCGGTGGGCAATGGTCAGGCCGGCAGTGCAGTGGGGAGATGTGGGGAGATATGGGGAGATATGGGGTGATGGGAGATATGGGGAGATCACTCGCCGTGGGCAATGGCCGGGCCGGCGGTGCAGTGGGGAGATGTGGGGAGATATGGGAGATCACTCGCCGTGGGCAATGGCCAGGCCGGCGGTGCAGTGGGGAGATGTGGGGAGATATGGGAGATCACTCGCCGTGGGCAATGGCCAGGCCGGCAGTGCCGTGGGGAGATGTGGGGAGATATGGGAGATCACTCGCCGTGGGCAATGGCCAGGCCGGCGGTGCAAGCGGAGCTGTTCCGGTCGTACGTCACCGAGTGGCAGGTTGGCTCGTCGCAGCAGCGTGCCTCGCACGCAGCCAGCGACGGCTCCTCCCCCGCCGCCCAAACCACCCTCGCCACCCCGTAACCGTAGAAGGGCTTGCGGCGCGCGGCCGCCGCGTTGTCCACGCCGCGCAGCCGCCGAAAGCCGCAGCGGCAGCCGTCCGGGCCGCGCCCCGAGCTGCAGACGTCGCGCGGCGGCGAGGCGACGCGAGGCGCGAAGGAGGCGCCGACGACGGGCGCGGCGTAGGCGGTGTCGGCGAGCGGGTGGCGGGAGAGGTGCGGGCAGCGAGAGGAGGGGCCGAGGAGCGACACAAAGGCGGCAAAGGGGCGCCGCTCCAGCGAGGCGACTCTGGTCTGCCTCTCGAACCCGCGAGCGGTGTGGTACCCGCGGTCAAAGCATGCCTCGCCGCCGCCCGCTTGGTTGGCGCACACCTCGCAGTCGTGGCAGAGGTCACTGGGGAGATGGGGGGAGATGGGGGGAGACGTAAGGAGATGGGGGGAGATGGGGGGAGATGGGGGGAGATGTGGGGAGATGGGGGGAGATGGGGGGAGATGGGGGGAGATGGGGGGAGATGGGGGGAGATGGGGGGAGATGGGGGGAGATGTGGGGAGATGTGGGGGAGATGGGGGGAGATGGGGGGAGATGTGGGGAGATGTGGGGAGATCACACCTCGCAGTTGTGGCAGAGGTCGCGCCATGTCCAGTAGCAGCGCAGCAGCGGGCACCACGGGAAGGTGTCGAGAGAGACGTACATGCGAGCCGAACCCAGCTGCAGCGCGACCTTGATGAAGGTGGACGCGAAGGAGCCGGCCAGCACGTCCGCCTGCGAGGCCCAGTCACAAGCAGCCTCGCACGACCTCGGTCGACCTCGACTGATCTCGAGCGATCTCGGCGCGATCTCGCCTGGGAGAGGAGTGCGAGGTCGAGCAGCTGCAAGTGCAGCATCTCGTCACCCTCCCTCCGCCGCTCGTTCTTGCGGTGCGACTTGTCGATGGCGGCGCGGTCCTCGCGCAGCATCAGCACCTAATCAGTGTGTGTCGATGAGTGGTAGTTCATAGCAACTGTAGTTTGTAGGTCCTCGCGCAGCATCAGCACCTAATCAGTGTGTGGCGATGAGTGGTAGTTCATAGCAACTGTAGTTTGCAGGTCCTCGCGCAGCATCAGCACCTAATCAGTGTGTGGCGATGAGTGGTAGTTCATAGCAACTGTAGTTTGCAGGTCCTCGCGCAGCATCAGCACCTAGTCAGTGTGTGGCGATGAGTGGTAGTTCATAGCAACTGTAGTTTGCAGGTCCTCGCGCAGCATCAGCACCTCGAAACCCTCGATCACCTCCGAGACTGCCGCCGCCGCGATCGCGGCGCTGTCGGTGGCGAGGAAGAGTGTGCCTAACCATGAACAGCTACCACTCGAAACCACCATCTCACGGCAGCCGCGCGCTGTCGGTGGCGAGGGGCATGGCTGCCGCCGGTGATGCCCGCGTCGCGCAGCCGCGCCACCGCGCCGGCGAAGGAGGTGACGTACTTGCAGCCGCCTCGCTTGGCGTCGCCACACCCGTCGCCCAGCCGCACATGCAGCCCGACGAGGGGGCGGCGCACCGCCGCCTTCCACGCCGCCACGCCATCGGAGAAGGCGGCGTGGAAGGGGGCGCGGAGGGAGGCGGCGGAGGCGGCGGAGGCGGCGGAGGCGGCTGCGGCGGCGGCGGAGGAGGAGGAGGAGGAGGAGGAGGAGGAGGAAGCGGCGGCGGCGGCGGCGGCGGAGGAGGAGGAGGCGGGGGAGTCGCTCGCTTCTCCGCCAGCCGGGTCGCCAGCGGCAGGCGGCGGGGCGACCCAGAGCGGCGCCTCCTCGCGGCCTGCCCCGGCTCGAGGTGCCGGAGAGCGGAGCAGCGATGCGGCGCGGAGCGTGGCGGCCATGCCCGCGGCGAGGCGGCGGCCCGGCGAGTAGAGGTGCTGGGTGAGCGCGCGCCACCACTGCAGCCACGAGACGCGGCTCGCCCACTCGGGCGGCACTTCGAGGAGCCGTGTGGACTGGTGGCACCAGTGCGGCTGCGTGAATGCGTGCCTATTCACAGCTGTACTGTTCACAGCTGTACTCTTCACAGTGCGGCTGCGTGAAGGCGTGCCTATTCACAGCTGTACTGTTCACAGCTGTACTCTTCACAGTGCGGCTGCGTGAAGGCGTGCTTGAAGCGGCTGGCGGTGGTGAGAGGGCTCCACCGGATGGTGCTCTTCGCGATCGGGGGCCGCCCGCGCTGGTCCTCGTCAAAGAGGGCTTGGCACGCGGACGGTCGGACAACCTCATGCAGCGGGTACGAGGTCGGAAGCGTCGCGGGAGGCCAGTCGGTGACCACGAAGGCGCGCCCTTGCATGAGTGCGAGGTGGAAGGACATCGTCAGGGCGAGGACCTTGTTGCCGATCCCGTTGGGCGACATCGGCGCAAAGTAGACTGGCGTAGAGTCATAGTCGCACTTCAGGGAGCCGTGCCTGCGGGACGGCCCAGCGTGTCAATCGAAGATGCGCGTGTCGCGAGAGAGCGATCGCTGGGGAAGCGAGGCAGCTCGCGACGGTACACCGTGTAGCAGTGAGAGGCGTGGCGCTGGGGAAGCGAGGGGGCTCCGGTGCGGCCATGTAGCAGTGAGAGGCGCGGCAGTGAGTGGAGCGGTGAGTGGAGCGGCGTAGCAGTGAATTGTGTGTACCTCGCCGAAAGCCACTGGGTGAGCGCCGCGTCAATCGTCGCGTTGCCGACGTGCACCAGGCCGCCGTCGTCTACACCGAGGAGGTTCTGTCGGCGTCGTCGAGGCCGGGGCATTGGCAAACTCAGTCCCACCTCGATGGCCCGCTACATTGTGTCGGCCTTTTTTCTTTTTTCTTAGTTTTCTCGAGGTTCTCGAGGTGGATATCCTTTGGTGTAGGGTAGCGAGGATTGGTGTAACCCGAGCCACGGAGGCGTGTTTTCTGACAGCCGAACTCTCTAAGCTGAAGGGTGTGAAAAAAGAAAAAAATCGCCCCGACGTTGAGTCGGCGCGGCCACCGCCACAACAACGCCGCTCGCCTTTTGTGGCCGAGAGATAGGAGGCAAAGGGTGGGGCGCGGAGCTTTCCCAGAGCAACAGTGTGTGTTTATGCCGCTCTCTGTCCTCCTCCTGTGTGCCCTCCCGGCGTCCGTCATCACCAACAAGGCTGGGTGCGGTTCTGACGCCGGGCAGCCGGCGTGGTACGACCCGCTGCTCCGCTCGGCGGACGAGACGATTGAGCGCGCAGCCCCGGCGGGGCATCAGCCAGAGAAGGATACGGTCTTTGCCACGCTTCCCACCGTGTCGTGTCTGACGGACGCGCCCTTTGATGTGTATCTGTACGCCTCGACGCGCTCGCATGCGATGAGCGCATGGCGCGTGCGCCTCTTCTTCAACACGACGGCCCTCCGTTTTGAGGGCCACTCCGTCTCCTCGCAGTTCAAGGCCTCTTCGCACACGCTCGACGTGTCGGGCGTCACCCTCCAGACCGCCAGCCTCGCGTGTGGCTCAACCTGCAGCGCCGGTCAGCTCAGCGCCGTGACAGGCGACGCCATCTTCCTCGCTCGCGTCTCGCTCAAGGCGAACGCGGGTGCAGCCTTCGGCGGCGGCAGGGAGGCTCCGAGCGTCTTCAACCTCGGCGCAAAGGTCTCCGTCGACGGTGCGGTCGCGACGGTGCTGACCGACCTCGGCCGCGGCCGATGGGTGGTCAGGTATGACGCCGATGGCACAGAGGCCGAGGTTGGCGAGGGGGCGGGGGCGGTCGTCTGGCCGCTACCTTTCGGCGACATCTTTGCGTACGTGCACGAGGCTCTCGGCTACGGCGGCGAGCGGATCGGCGGGGCGGGCCGCGCGCCCGTGTACGGCAGCGGCGACACGCCGGCAAGGAGCGCGTGGCGGCGGCCCGTTCCCGTGTTCCGGCGAGCTGTGAGCTGCGTCTCTTCACATGCGTGCTTTGAACAGGAGCGGCGGACGGCCCTTTGGGTCTGCGGAGTGGTGGGATGAGAAGGCGGAGGCGGCTGAGGCGGCAGCGGAGGCGGCGAGGGCGGCGGCGGAGGCGGCGAGGGCGGCCGAGGCGGCGGCGGCGAAGGGCGAGGCGGAGGCGGAGGGGAAGGACTCGGCGGAGGATGCTGCGGCGGCGCGGCCGAGGAGGGACGCTGAGGAGGTGTTTGCGCCGCCCTGCTCCGAGGCGTGCTCTTCCTTTTTTGTGGCCGAGTGCGTCGTAGACTTTGGCGGCGGCTGCGACGGGTACGAGAAATGCCGCACGCACCTGGAGGAGTACGAGTCGGACTCTCCCCTCTTTACTGCCGGCACCGGCGCCCCTCTGTGTGTGGTTGGTTGCGGCGACACGCCCGCAATGGCGGCAGTGGGTTCGTTGTGCGACGACTGCGAGCCTGGTGACACGTGGCCAGCGGACGACGGCTGCAACGCGTGCACTTGCCCGGACAGCGGCAACGGGTCGGAGGCGCACTGCACGGAAATCGGTTGCCAGGCGGCCCCGTGCAACGGAAAGGAGTGCGGCGACGTGTGTGTGGCGGAGGAGGGCGGGGCGCAGGGCAGTGTGGCGGGCTTCTGCGACTCCGACGGCGTCTGCTCCGTCGCGGAAAACTTCGACCACGTGCAGGCGGGCTGCGAAGACGCGAAGCACAGATACATCACGGAGACTCTGTACGAGTCCGAGGGTTGCGACGGCGAGGCGTACCACGCGAGCTTCACGGTGGAGAACGGGAGGTGCGCCAGCGTGTCGGAGGAGTATCGTGCCGCCTGGGGACGCGAGGAATTTCGGTTCGTCGGCTTCAAAGTCTGCGACCGGGTGTGGCACTTTCACAGCGGGCGAGCGAGGGTGTGGACGGCGTCTCTTGACGCGTCTCGGCTGTGAACAGATGGTCCTCTTCACAGGGGCGTCCGACAGCTTGGAGGATTGCCAGGACGCCCTTGATGAGCAGTGCGCTGGCGATGAGGAGGACACGACGGGGCAGGAGGGGGCGGTGCTGCAGCGGGACTACATCTCGGTGGACCTCGCTGCAGAGGCGGTCTGTTCCGCCACAGACGAGGTGGAGACGGGCTGCGGGCTGGACTCGTGCAGCGTCAGGATCAAGCTGAGCTTCGAGGGGACCCACGGCTTCTTCGAGGTCGCATCTCGGCCAATCTTGCCCAATCTCGGCTCAGCTCGGCTCGGCTCTTCTCGGCTCGGCTGAGCTCGCTCAGCCCCTCCTTCTCTTCAAGGCGAGCGGCGGCGAAGGAGGAGGCGGCAGCGACACCGGCGCGATCGTCGGCGCCGCGGCCGCCGGCGGCGCCTCCGTCGCCCTCGCAGGCTTTGTCGGCCTTGGGCTCCGCAAGCGGAAGAGGAGCTTGAGGCGGAAGGGGGAGGGGGGAGGCGGAGGGTGCGGCGCCGCGGCCGACGACGCCACGGAGACGGCGCGGCGGGAGGAGCTGCGGAGCCGTGTGCTGGCGCGAGACCACCCGAGATCTCCCGAGATCTCCCGAGATCTCCCGAGATGACCCAAGAACTCCCGTGAAGACCCGAGATGACCCGAGATGACCCGAGATGGCCCGAGATGACCCGAGATGACCCGAGGTGACCTGAGGTGACCCGAGGTGACCCGAGGTGACCCGAGGTGACCCGAGGTGACCCGAGGTGGCCGTGTAGGCGCGGCGGGCGGAGCAGCAGGGCGAGGCGGGTGGGGAGCCTCCGCCCGCCCCTCCGGCGGCAGGCGACGGCGCTGCCGCTGCTGCCTGTCTTTGCGGCCTCACTTGTGCGATCACGGCATGTTTGTCCACTCGCAGGCGACGGCACCGAGCTTCCTGTTGTCGTCGCGGCGCTTGTTCCGGCGACGGTGGCGGCGGCGAGCGCGCCGCTCTCTGTCTCGGCCGCCGAGGCGGAGCGTGGGGCGGGGCAACGGGTCGGGCGGGGTGAGTGTGGCGCCTCTTTACGCCGTATGGTCTAGCGCGTAGGCCGGGCTCGAAGGGCTCGACGAGGGGCCCTTCTGCGGACTCTGCGGGCAGGCGGTCGGCGGCGCCGGCCGCTACTGCTCCTCGTGCGGCGCGTCGGTGCACCCGCCCAGTGCGGCGCGAGGCAGCCCGACGCAGTTCGCATGACGTGATTCGGAGACTCCTATCCTCGCCGAGTGTACGTTGTCGTGAGTGTGCAGTCCGGCGGGTATGAATCGCCCCCGGCCCTCTGTCAGTCTCACCTCAATCTGGTAGTACGGCTTTTCTGATCAAGGGGGCATTTAGTGGACCACAGAAGCCCCCGGAGCCCCCACCACGCACCAGCACCCCCCTCTCCCAGTCCCACAGCCACATACGAGCTGCGGCCATGTCGCGGGCGCCGTCATAGCGGCGAGGCGGCGGGACCGTCTGTGGCGAAGTGGGTCGCGTCCTCCGATTTCCGTCAACTCACGGTCGCCACACCCTCACTGTAGTGAGCGTCGGGCTGGTGGTTCGACACCGAGTTTGAAATGTCTCCGTTTCCGTTTCTCCACGCTTCTCTTCACAGGAAAATCGTGTGAAGATAAGCGGAGAAAAACAGAAACTTTTTCTGCCTCGGCCTTAGCCGTCGGTATGCCGAACTATATCTAGGCAGATTACACAGATCCACATACACCACAGGCCTAGACGTAGCTACCAAAAAAATATTGCGGCTTGGGCCTTGAGATGTCGTCGACCGCGAGGGCGCCTCATAGGAACGTCCACGTCAGGAATGGCGGCGCCTATGGACAGCCATGTCACGACGACTCGGTCACTCGGAGAGCGTCCCCGATGATGGCCCGCCTCAGCGAGTGGCGCGACCATGTTGAGCAGCAAGTGAGTGATGTAAGTGTGGCCTACAGCAATCGAGTCATGCCCCTCTCACTCCTCTTGCGCTTCGAGGCTAGCCGGCGAGCTGAGTAGTGTTGCCGAGGTGCCACTGTACGCTCGAAGGCGGCAGGCCGGGCGAGATCACCAGCTCGTAGTACGCGCCGACGCCGACGAGGCTGAGCACTAGGAGCTTCGCAGGCCTACAACAGCCGGCTTGCCTGTCACATCCGTGATGCGCGTGGGTGAGAGAGACACAGTCACATGCCGAGCTGCGTGCCGCGGTGCGCGCGCGTCGGCGGCGGCCCACTCGCCAACCCATGCGAGGATGGCAGCGACCAGCGGGATCGAAGCCAGGCAGGACTGCGCCGAGACCTCGGGCGATCCAAAGCGGTAGTAGTCGCTTCGCCACCAGTGGGCCGCCTCGATGCAATGGTAGACGCTGTCGCCAAGCAAGCCCGCAACCAGAGGTCCGATGAGGAGCCAATGCAAGCGGCGTCGGTTGGCGTACGCCACGTTGGCGCACAGGCAGTTCGAGGCGAGGTACCATACGAGGCTCAGCTGCATCAGCGGCCCGTCAGCTTGTGCCGTGACGTCCACCTGCGGCGGAGGGGGCGTGCTCTGGCGGGCGGCGTGCAGCGTTCTGAGCGGTAGTGGCGAGGGTCGACCTGATGGCGGTAGGCCCGCGGCCAGCGCTGCTCGTCGGCGGCGTGCACAACGCCCACCAGAGCCGCGAGGAACAGAGCCGCGGCAATGACCGGATCTATTGCTGTTTACCTGCTCTTAAAATAGAGACCCGACGGTACTGCAGTACTGTCGCAGGCCACGGGCCGCTCATCACCGCGCTCTATGATGCTGCGCGCACGTGCTCCGAGGCTGCTGTTCCGCTCATTCACCGCGAGCCCACCCAAGGCCGCTCCCACGCCGATTGCTCCGAGGCTCCTCCCCGCACGCCGCTCGCTCAGCTCGAGCGCCGTGCAGTTCGAGGAGCAGTACGCGGGCGGCCTGCAGTGGCTGCACTGGGCGATGGCTGCAGGATTCGCGGTGACGCTGGGCACGGCAAAGCTCTCACAGTGGACCACTGCTGACACGCCGTGGAACGGTGGCCGCACCAAAGGGCAGACGAAAGGCTACCTGATGACGATCCACAAGTCGACTGCGGTGCTCCTCACTGCCGCCATCGTGCCGCGGGTGGCACTGAAGTTGCTCACGCGCGTGCCGGCGGCGCTGCCCGGAGGAAGGCTCGAGCACCTCGCCGCGGACGTCTCTCACGGGCTGCTGTACGGTCCGCCCAACCAGCTGCCGAGAGGGCTTCGAGATATGCCACAGCCACCTAGAGAGGGGTTCTGCACATCCCTATTTAGGCTTCATGCTTTGGATGCCCGCGACCGGAATGGCGATGGGCTACTTTGGCGGCAAGGGCGTCCCCTTCTTCTGGCAGTTCACCATCCCGGGCAAGGCCGACAAAACAAAGGAGGACGGCGCTTTTGCCGGCAAGATGTTTGGCTGGCACACGACCGCGGGCAGCCTCCTCTACTACCTCATACCCATACACGTGGGCGGCGCGATGGTGCACGTGCTCAAGGGCCACGCCATCTTTGCCCGCATCACGCCGGGCCTCAATGCCGCCGTGAAATCGGCCTGACTTGACTCCACACAGCGCTGCTCTAGCCCACGGTTTGCTCACCGGGGAGTCTGCTCCAATGAGAAGGAACTTGCTCACCCGGGAGTCTACCGGGCGCACGACAAACCCTTGGAGTAGAGTATGAAAAAAAACGTATACGTGCGTCCTCGGCCTCGGTCGCCTCGGACCAGTCTCGCCCTTGCTGGAGAGGCTGAACGCACACAGCGGCCCGATCTGCCATGTCCTTGCCGCCCGTGGTGCGATCGGCGTCCTTTACTGTCACAGCCTCTGGCAGCAGCCTACCGGGCAGCAAGCAGGTCGTTATCGAGTCGCTTAATGTGGTCACGCCAAGCGGCAGCGTTCTGTTAATGGACTCCCGCATCGTGGTTGTGCCGTCACGGCGGTGACGCCACACTGCCCAGTGCGCTCGTTTCCGCGCCCACCTCAGCGACCCTCCACCTGCGCGGCGTCAGGTACGCACTCGTCGGCCGGAACGGCGCAGGCAAGAGCGCGCTGCTTCAGCTCATCTCGGAGGGCAAGCTGCCAGGATGGCCGCCCTCCATCACCACCGTGCTGGTGCGACAGGAGACCATCCCAGGGTCCGTCGCCCTTCTGCAGTCGATGCTTGACGCCCGCGCAGCCGCGTGGGATCGGCCGGGACTAGAGGCGGAGAGAGACGCTCTGGAGGCACGCCTCGAGGGCGCTGACGCCGCAGCCGTCGCCTCCCTCTCCGATCGGCTTGGAGAGGTGATCGATCTCCTGGAGACGATAGACGGACCTCAGGCACAACAGCATGCGCAGGGCATTCTCCGAGGGTTACAGTTCGAGCCGGAGGACAGCGGGAAGGGGGAGAGCGAGCTGAGCAGCGGCTGGCAGCAGCGGCTGGCGCTGGCGCAGGCGCTCTTTGTGCAGCCGGACGTGCTTCTGCTCGACGAGCCAACCAACCACATGGACCTCGCGGCCGTCCGGTGGCGGAGATCATACGAGATCATCGAGATCAGCCGAGAGCGGCTATAGGGGAGCCATCACATTGGTAGGTGGCTGGAGGCGGAGCTCACGAGGACTCAGGCGACGGCCGTGATCGTCAGCCACGACCCTGACTTTCTGACGGCGACGTGCAGCGACGTGCTCAGCATCGAGGAGGAGCGGCTGGTGCACACGGCGGGCGGCTTCGAGAGCTACCTCGGCCGCCGGCAGCAGCTGTACAGACGCGACGAGGCGGTGATGGAGAAGGCGCGCGTGAAGGAGGAGCGGCTCGCGTCCTCCCAAAAGGCGCAGATCTCGATCGAGGACCGGCACGTCGCCAGGACGCTGAAGAAGGTGGAGGAGGCGCAAAAGGCGCACGCGGTCATCAACGTCAAGGTTGCTCGCCGAGATCACGAGATCACCCGAGATTACCCGAGACTCAAAGGCGCACGGGCATGATTTCATCAACGTCAAGGCGCTCTGCGGGACGATGAAGAAGAGCGGCGACGGCTCGGCGGCGCGGGCGGCGCAGCAGAAGAAGGCGCACCTTCAGCGAACTCTCAAGCTGGACGACGGCGAGAGGCTCGCACTAGATTCTGAACAGACACCCACCAAGCACAATTCGGCTGTGTCCCATCGAAACCGTGCCATGAGCAGTGCCGTAGGCGCAACGCTCTTCCTCACCTCTCCCTATATCCACGCACTAGGCTCAACGCCTCCGAGGCGACGGCGCGCGTGCAGGCGCGGCGCGCTTTTGAGCGCACACTCGCCTTCGAGTTCCGGGCGGGGACGCCGCTGTCGGGCGGTGCCCCTCTGCTGCGGCTGGACGAGGCGAGCATCGGCCGTCCCGGGCGAGGCGCCGTGCTGAGAGAGGTGACGCTGGCCGTGGAGGCGGGCGCCAGGATCGCCATCCTCGGCTCCAACGGGGTGGGCAAGTCGACGCTCGTGGAGGCAAGCCGTGGCTGATCTCGGCTGATCTCGGCTGATCTCGGCTGATCTCGGCTGACCTCGGCTGATCTCGGCTGACCTCGGCTGATCTCGGCTGATCATCTCGGCTGATCTCGGCACATTGCAGTCTCTCGCCGGCGCTAGGCGCTCGTTGGCAGCGACGCAGAGGCCGCCGGAAGGGCAGAGTCCCACGCCTCTTGCGGGTCGCACCCGGTTTGAATGCAATCACGTCACGCTCCTAGGGCGGCGCCGAGCTCCTTTCCGGCGACGTGAGCCGCAGGTCGCACTTGCGCGTGGCGTACCTGAGGCCCAAGCGCAGCGGGTGCGCAACCTTGGCCTTCGATCTCCACGCGTGAGAGGATGCCTGGTCCCGCAGGCAAAACCACCTCGAGCAGCTGGTGCACCACCTCGACATGACCGCGGCCGAGTACGTCGCCTCCCAGGCGCCGGCCACTCCACCAGCTCCACGCACCAGCTCCCGCACCAGCTCACCAATTCCAGTCAGTTGGAGCCCCCCCCCCCCCCCCCCCCCCCCCCACACACACACACACACACACACACACCACCACCACCCACACCACCACCAGGTACCGGGCGCGTCGGAGCTCGTCGCGCGCAAGTGCCTCCGCGCCGTCTCTGCGGCACGCCCACGCACAGCGTCTTTTCACAGAGTCTCTCTATGAGCAGGTGCCTCGGCGCCGTCTCGCTCGCCGAGCACGCCGGCCAGCGGGTGGGCGACCTCTCAGGCGGTGAGCGCGTGCGGCTGATCCTGGCAGCGGAGGTGCTGCCCGCGCTGCCGCACCTCATAGTGCTCGACGAGCCGACCAACCACCTCGACCTCGACAGCCTCGACGCGCTGAAGGCCGGGCTGAGCAGCTTTCGCGGCGCCCTGCTGTGCATCTCGCACCACCGCGACTTTGTCGCGTCGATCGCGACGGAGCTCTGGTTCTTGCGGCCCGAGCACGCCGGCGCGAAGACGGCGAGCTGCAGCCGAGATGTAGCAGAGGTATCGCCGAATCTCTTGGAGATATCCGAGCACGCCTGCGCGAGGACATGCGCAGAGCTCTGACCACGCGCCGGTCGCACCGCCCCCCACCTTGTACGCTGCCTACAGGCGCGCCTCCACGTGCGGCACGCAGACGGGTACGAGGAGGCCAAGGCTCTCATGCAGACCCTCGGGGGAGCGGCAGAGCCGGCCAAGGCCACTGCAGGGCCGCCGCGCGATGCAGCACGGGCGTCCCTTCCGCCCGCTGCAAAGCCGCCGCCGGCTGCGTCGCCGTCGCCGGCGCCGCCGTCTCTGCCGGCAGCGCCACCACCGCCACAGCAGCCGCCAACGCAAATGCCTCAAGCGCCGGACGAGAGGGCCATGCGTCCGCCCAGCGCAGAGAGCGGGGCGGGGCCGCCCGCCGCTTCGCGTCCCTGGGGCGGTTCCCCGCTCCCACGAGGCGCAGTCGAGGTGAGCGAGGCGTGTGGCGCCGCGCGTCCATATTTCGGCTGTATTCTCAGCCATGCTTTGGGGATAGGAGGCCGGCGAGGCGGAGGTGCCGCTCGTGCGGCGGCTGCGAGTGAGCACTAGCGTTCACTCTCCACAAGACTCCACACGTCCTTCCCACAGCAGCTAGAGTCCCACCGATCGCACCGTCAGGCGCTCGGCTTCCCACAGTATGCGTGCATCCGCGCGGCGCGCATGACAAGCGGAGAGACGCTCGAGGCCCGCGTCGAGGCGGCGCAGCAGTGGCTCGAAACGCAGGGCGTCAGGCCGCGCCCACCGCCCACCTCGGGCGGGCCGCGACAGGCCGGCAACGTGCAAAGCGGGAGGGGCGGCCCGGATCCGCCGCCAAGAGGGCAGCTGACGCGTCAGCGTTTTGCTCCAACCGCCGCCAAGACCGCCGAGCCCGCCAAGCCCAGGACCCCGGCGTCTGCCAATCCGTGGGCGGCGCTGCACGGCGACGACGACGTGGACGACGAGGAGGCGAGGTGAGGGCTTCTGGTGGGGTGGGGACTGGGGAGGGGCGCCGGAGTGGGAGTCGGAATGTCCCGTCTGAGAGATGCGCGATCGAAGATTCGATCTGGACGACGGCGGCAACGCGATCAGCAGCATGAGTCCGACGAAGACTGAGCACGCGCACAGCCGCAGAAAGCGCGCCGCCGCAGCCTTGGTGAAGCGCGGGCGCCGCGCTAACAGGGCCCTGCCGTTTGACTCCTCGTCGGGCGCGGCGGGGTAGTCGACCTCCCCAGCTCTGCCGACAACCCGGAGATCCGCCATCGGACAACCGGACCCTGGGAGCACGCCCGTTAAAGACTGGGATTAGATCTAAGGGGTGTTTCGACACCAAGTGTTTTGAACGCCGTCTCGGAAGAAATCGTCATGGAAATTCTCTTGCCGACAGCGTTGGAATGCGGAGATAGTTACTGCTCTTTGTGTAGTGCCCCCCTCTTGGCACTTTACTCTCTCCTGTCCCGCGTGACTCTCTGTCTCACATATGAGTTTCTTCCCTCTGGAGGGCGACGCCGCGTGAGGCTCTTTCTTGCCTACATACAGCTCTTGCCTAGGTAGGCAGGCTCTTTGCCTATAACGAGACTAAGAAAGAGCAAAGCATAAGCGGTCAGTCAGTCAGACGTCAGTCAGTCGTGAGGACACCCAACACGCTATTGGTGTCGATCGCTCCCCACCCAGGGCTCAGTGAACGGGAGAACGGGAGTACCCAAGCATCTCGACACTCACTGTTCGTCCACTATTCACAGCCGACAACTTTGTAACGGGGACAAGGACGCACGACGCACCACCTCCACTCTCTTGAGAGAGAGTTGTTGTCACTCTTGCGTTCCGATTGCGTTGCTCGCTCGCCCGCGCGGAGGGCACGGCCGCGGAGGAGGCGACAGGCGAGTGCGCGCTTGCCAGGCCTTCTACAGGCAGCCTCTCGGGCAGACTGGGGGTCGGCTTTGCGTGTGGCGGGGCCCGCTGCGCTACTCATAAAAAGAAACCCGCCGGCCTACTCGTGTGAGTGTGAGTGAGTGCGGCCTACTCGTGTGAGTGTGAACAGGCCAGCGCACAGCGCCATACGCGGTATTTTCTTCTCAATAACAAGGCTGTGAACACACACAACATACGCGTATGTTGTATGCCACGACGGACCGCCTGCTCCTCCCGCACGAACGCGATGTCTGTGCCGCTCTCCGCCGTCGGAGAGAGCTCGAGCAGCGCCGGCGACGACAAGCCGCTCATCCCGGCTACTGTCGCCTCACCGCTGCCGCCATCGCGGCTGCTGACAGCGACGTATGTGGCGGTGTACCTGATGGTTGGCCCGGCCCTAATCCTCGTCAATAAGCACCTCCTGAAGGACGTCGGCTTCGGATTCCCCATGATGGTGTCCGGCATCGGACAGGCATCGAGCGCTCTCGGCTCCTTCCTCGCGCTGCGTGTGCTCCGGCTGCAGCCTCTGACTTGCGCCAAGCACGTGACGTGGCCCTTCTACCTCCGGAACATGGTCGTCGTCGGCGGAGCCACCGCAGCGTCGCTCTGCTTTGGCAACGCCGGCTATCTCTACCTGACCGTCTCCTTTGTCCAGATCCTCAAGGTCCTCTCCCCTCCTACCTCGGCCATATCTCGGCGATGTCTCGGCCATATCTCGGCTGCATCGCCGCACATTATGCGGTCAGCAGCGACTCGTGTCCCGCCGTGAGCAGGCCTTCACGCCCGTGTTCGTCGTCGTGATGCTATACGCGACGCGCGTCGAGACTCCCTCCCCTCGCGTCGCGCTGTCGGTTGGGCTGATCAGCGCCGCCACTGCCATCGCTAGCGCGGGCGAGGCGCACTTCAACCTGACGGGCGTGCTAATCATGTGAGTGCCTCGCCGAGATCTGGCCCCGAGAGTGTCCAGCCGTTGTCGAGCATCTAGCCGAGCGAGGCTGCGCGAGGCCGAACTCTTTCAAGACCTTCTCGGACCCTTTCAAGACCCTTCTCGGACCCTCCTCGGACCCTTCCCGGACCCGGCTCTGGTAGGTGCGCCGCCGAGACGTGTGAGGCAAGCCACCCACAGCCGGCGAAGAAGCTGCGGTCGACTGCTTCTCGAGAGTGGTTTCACGAAGCAGGCGACGCGGCTCGTGCTGACGCAGAAGCTGCTGACGAACCTCAAGTTCCCGGCGAGGGACGGGCGGCTGCGCTGCGCGCCGCGGAGGATGGCCGAGGTAAGCGGAGGCGCGCCGGGGCACTAGGCGATGGAGGGGCTGTACTACATGGCGCCGATCTGCGCCGGCTGGATGTTCGGTCTGGCTGCTGTTTTAGAGGTGCCGCGCGAGTCTGATCTCGGCTGTCTCTCGGCTGTCTCGGCTGTGTCTCGGCTGCCTCTCGGTTGCATCTCGGCCGCATCTCGGCTGCATCTCGCCTTTGCCTCCTCTTCTCTCTCGAGGTGCCGCGCGCGCTCGAGAAGAATGTCCTCTCGCCCCTCGCGCCGAAGGCTGGCCAGCGGTGAATAGCGTCTCTCCACGCCTGGCCCGCTGTGGATAGGCCTTCTCGCTTGTCGCTCCCAACGCGGCGGCATTCGCGACGGCAGTGGTGCTCGGCTTCGCCGTCAACATCGCCTCTTTCCTGGTGATTCAGAGGACGAGCTCGGTCGTCCTCGAGCTGTTCGGCAGCGTGGACTCTTCGTCTCGTGATTGTCTCCGTTTTGTTCTAGGCGAAGCTCGAGCGGCTCGGCAGAGGCAGAGATGGTGGCCATTGCCATTAAGATTGGCCCCGTTATTGCCCTCAGGTGATGCTCAAGTTGCTTGGCACGGCGAGGAACGCAGGCCTCGCCCTGTCCATTAGTGATGACTGAGTAATGACTCGGTCGTTCACTGTTACCGCGGAGCGCGCAGGCCTCGTCCTCTTCAGCGCGGTCTTCCTCGGCGAGGAGATCACGCCGCTGCAGGGGTTCGGGTACGCGCTCTCCCTCGCCTTCTTCGGGCTCTACAACTACTACAAGATCAAAGGGCTATAGCCCGTCGCGTGTCATTCCAGTCCGCTCGCCCCGTCATTCCAGTCCGCTCGCCCCGCCTCCCACCGGAGCGGCTGCTCTCGATCGCGAGTTGCAGCCCACTGATGGTGAGCTGGTCGCTTTGACAACGTGAGTGTGATCGAAGCACACACTGTTAAGTGCTGTTAACGCGCAAAACGCAACACAGCGTGTTACGGGGTTTGTTTGGTGTTGCTAAAGATCCCCCTCTGCGCACGGTCCAGCTCGGCGAGCAGCAGGTCGATACCAAACACCGAGCCGCCGTCCTGGACGTTGGCGGAGAAAGCGCGATCCGCGCGGCGGCCGAGCATGCACCGCCGCGCGAGCCGCACAACGGATTCCTGATATCGCTCCAGCGCCTTTGGATCCGTCAGCCGCCGGCCTGGGTCCCGCGCGCCAGCAAAGCCGAGTGAGGTGCGGATCGCCTCAAGCATGGCAAACCCGACAGCGTCCTCTCCGATGCGTTCCACGGCGTTTTCATCCACCCCCTCAGCGGTGAGCGCCGCAGAGTACGCCTCCCAAACCCGCGCGATAGCTTCGCGAAGAGAGGTCAGCGGGTATGTCGCCGTGCCAACCGCGCGTGAACCCGTTGCCCTGCACGTCTCGAGCCGGAAGATGAAGCCGCACACCAGCGCGAAGAGGAGGGAGCCAACGTCGAGGCCAGGCGCGCACCAGACCGCGAATTCTGGGTCTATGACCTTGACAGAGCCGCCGTCTTTGCTAACCATCACTGAGCCGGCGTGCAGGTCGCCGTGGCAGAGCGCGCGCACGTCGCCTGGTCGGAGTGAGTAGCCGAGGTAAAGAGCCTTTAACTCGCTCACCTCGGACATAAAGGCGGCGTCCTTGGCGAGCACGCGGCCGCGCTCTGACGCCTCGAAGCAGACTGTGAAGACGTGCTCGAGCTGCACGGCGCGCAGCGCGTGATTCCAGTACGCGACCGCTCGCTCCGCTGTTTGGGCCTCGCGCCCGGGCCGCTCGAGTGTCCTACCGTGCACCGTGCCCAAGTAGCGTCCGAGGGCCGCGGCTGCGTCTCCAGGCACCCCATCCTCCGACGCAAAGCACCGCTCAATCAGGAGGGAGTGGTCCTCCAAAAAGGCTATCACCACGACCATCCGGCGCTCGTCAAAGTGGAGCAGCCGCGGCAAGAGCGCGTCAGCGTCAGCCTCGCCCAGCAGCTGCGCGACGTCGCGGTAGTATTGCACTTCGCGCCGCATCCTCTCCGCCTCGAGCGCCATCGACGGCTGCCACTTCAAATACCCCGTCGCGCGCTTGAGGAAGAGCGATCGGCAGCCCCGCCGGTACACCCGGAATGAATAGTTGACGTTGCCGTCAGCGATTTCGACCGCTGCGACCGATGGCACCAGCGCTGTTAAGAGGCACGAAGCGACGCACCGCGGCAGAGCGAGGAGGTGGTCGGGGGAGAGAGCGCGAAGTAGCAAACGACTGGCGCCCTCGGGCGCGAAGCCGTCCGCCCAGGCCTCGCCGTCGCACGCACACCGCGCGACGTAGAGGGCCGCAGCGGAGGCGTGCATGCAACGCCGAGCGAGCGCAGTAGAGGCCGCAGCGGAGGCGTGCAACGCCGAGCGGAGGCGTGCTCAACGCCGCGAAAACCGCGCCGCCTTTCGTGTTTTTTGTGTTTGCCAAAATGTTCACTTTCAATTTCTCATACAGTACAACGGATGGTCAGTGTGCCTGTGGTTGCGAGAGACTGCCAGTGAGAAGCTGGAGGCAGGTCGCTAGACTGAGATGAGGCCGCCAGTGGAGTTGGGATTCCACCGTGCACCGCGCTGCGAGCCTGTCGTGTCCCTTGTCACGTTGTCATGAGCTGTTTGAGGGCCCAATTTGAGAATCGTGCTTTTTGGGTTGGGCAGACCGCACGAAAACGCCTCTGTCGACCAAAATAAGACTAGGGTGCGCAAAAGCAAGACTGGATGCGCCCAGGCGGATCTGGCTAGCCAGGCTGGGCCCCTCGCAAACGACCCGCGAGACACCGCTCGCGATTATAAACGAATCGGCTATCAGCAGCAACTGGCAGACCGCGCGAAAACGCCTGTGTCGACCAAAATAAGGCTAGGGTGCGCAAAAGCAAGACTGGATGCGCCCAGGCGGATCTGGCTAGCCAGGCTAGGCCCCTCGCAAACGACCCGCGAGACACCGCTCGCGATTATAAACAAATCGGCTATCAGCAGCAACTGGCAGACCGCGCGAAAACGCCTGTGTCGACCAAAATAAGGCTAGGGTGCGCAAAAGCAAGACTGGATGCGCCCAGGCGGATCTGGCTAGCCAGGCTGGGCCCCTCGCAAACGACCCGCGAAACACCGCTCGCGATTATAAATAAATCGGCTATCAGCAGCGACTGGCAGACCGCACGAAAACGCCTCTGTCGACCAAAATAAGGCTAGGGTGCGCAAAAGCAAGACTGGATGCGCCCAGGCGGATCTGGCTAGCCAGGCTGGGCCCCTCGCAAACGACCCGCGAGACACCGCTCGCGATTATAAATAAATCGGCTATCAGCAGCAACTGGCAGACCGCACGAGAACGCCTCTGCCGACCAAATTCTAAATAAGGGTTAAGGCTAGGGTGCGCAACAGCAAGACTGGATGCGCCCAGGCGGATCTGGCTAGCCAGGCTGGGCCCCTCGCAAACGACCCGCGAGACACCGCTCGCGATTATAAATAAATCGGCTATCAGCAGCGACTGACAGACCGCCACAAAAACGCCTCTGCCGACCGAAATACGCTATACGGATATTGTGCGCAAAAGCAATGCTAAGGCTCCGGCTCAGGTCGCGGGGCATAGCTCGGGTGTAAACGGGGTCTGGGGCGGATGCCCCAGCGGCCCGCCGCAGGCGCCGCCGGAGGCCCTGGCCCGCCGCAGGCGCCGATTTTTTGGCGTTTTTGCTCAAATTTGAGATATTTCTCATCAAATTCTCATCAAAATCGAGCTCGCTACGAGCTCTCTAACTGCAGGACAGCATCTCCTCGTTGAGCCCAGCGGCGCCCGTATCGCCCACGCCCACATTCTTCTTCTTCTTCTTGCCCTTCTTGCCCTTGGCCCTTGCTGCACTTAGCCGCTCAACCTCCGCCAGCAGCGGCTCCTTGGCATGCCGCGCATTCTCCATCTGCTTTGCTTCCCACGCTGCCGCTTCCTCTAAAGCAGCGCCGCCACTAAGCGGCACAACCAAGTTCTCGCACTGTTTGCATGAGCATGTGTCTTGCTTGGCGCGGCGCACAATCCGCGCGCGGCGAGTGAGGTGCGTGAGAGCAGAAGACTCGCAGGTCGGATGGGCGGTGACGCCGTCGAGCGACGGCGCAAAGGCCAATCGCTGCTGCTGCGCCAACGAGAGCGGCGACACGAGGCTGCTGGCAGCTGGCAGAGCGAATTGCGATTCCGGCAGCCGCCGTCAGCCCGCCGACACCGACGGCCGAGCTGAGGTCAAACTCCGCCACAGGTCGGACCATCCGTGCGTCAGCCATGGGACGAGACGTCTGTGTGCAGACAGCCCGCCACCCGGGCGATAGAACATGCCAGCTGCTTGCAGGGCTCTCGTGGCCCGTGGTGAATAGGGCGGGCTGCGGCGGGCGCATAAACTATTCACAGCTTATGAACACCGGGAAAACTAAAGTCTGCAGAAGTGAGAAGAGTTCGAGTGGTCTTCGTGCTCAGAAGGATCAAGAGAGCTCTATTCTCACACCCTTTGTGTGTTGAAGACCACAGGCAATGCCCGTTTACACCCAACCGACGAGTCGCTGGGCCCTCTGACCTGAGCCGCAGCCTAAACAGGCGGAATCTGATGCAAAGCAAGCATCTGCAAGATCTAAACCATGCACCAGAGGGTTGCATCGACTTTCCATGTCAGGTCTGCTCAGTTGCATCGACTAAACACCCCCGTTCCATCGTGGAGCCGCCACCCGCCGTCTGCACGCGCGCCCCGCCGCCCTCTCCTATCCTAGCCCCGCCATCATGGGCGACGAGACCGCCCTCACCATCCTCCCGCCATCAGACGCCCTGGAGGGAGGAGGGGGAGGGGTGAGGGGGGGATGGGGTGGTGCGGTGGCGGGAGGCGCGGCGAGGGCCGCTGCCGCCACATCCCCTTGAGCGGCTAGCCGCGAGGAGGCTACTCGAACGTCGAAGGGTCTCTCGGGAGAGACTCGCACCTCGCCCAGACGCCCGAGGCGGGACGGCGGGCGGGAGGCGAGCGGCGGTCGGTGCGGTCGAGCTTGCCGAGCCCTGCGTCCGGCCGCGGCCAGTCCGCCTGTCTATCGAGCGGCGCCGAGCAGAGCCCGCAAGGGCTGCTGCACGTCACTGCCGCCGCCGCCGCCGGACACGGCTCAAAGATGGAGGCCCAGCCACGGCCGGCGGCGGCGGGAGCGGCTCTTCCAACCGCCGAGGCGCCCCAACCGCCGAGCGCCATCTCGTCGGACGGCGAGCCGGAAAACGGGTCTTCGTGATCACTATCGCTCGCACAGTCGGATCCGGGACCACCGCCGCCACTCCACCGGCTGTCGCGCGTGGAGCTCGAAGCTCGGTGTTGTGAGGGCGCTCGTCTCGCGAGGTCCGACTCGATGAGCCACGAACGGCGGGTGCCGTGGACGACCTGGCGCGACATCGAGGGTGACGCAAAGTCGCCGCTGCGTGCAGCTTTATCCGCGGCGAGAGACGCCACACAAAGGGAGAGCGCAACAGAGGGTTGCACAAGATTGCCGAGACTGCAACTTCGATTCGCTTTTTCTTAAAATTCCTGGAAGGCTCAAAACTGTATTTTTAAGAATTCTTTGAGCTTAGCCTTCGATGGTATGAAACAAAGGCGGACATGGCATATCGCTCTCGGGCCCACAGACATCCCGCACACCCGCGCCGCCCCCCGCGCGCGCTCCACCCTGGCCGGGAGAAAGGGGAGTGACAGCTTGGGACGGCAACAGAACGAGTATCTTGCACTCCATGTGCAAATACGCAGAGAGAAATGAAAGCCGTCCGGCTCACAAGTCCGGCTCACGCGCCCCGACCTGACCCTCTACCGCACTGATCACTTCCGCCCCCTTGCTCTCAACCCATCCACCTCGCCTCGGGCCGCGCCGCGCGATCTCGGACGATCTCGCGCTATCTCGGGCGATCTCGGCACTCGGGGCCGCGCCGCGCTATCTCGGGCGATCTCGGCGGAGCGCCGGAGCGTCGCTCGCGCGGCGGCACACCTGCTCAAAAAAGGAAGGAGCAGGAGGTTGGAGGCAGGAGGTCACGCCCCATCCAGAGCGCCGTCGTCGCCGGGTTTTTGGCCCCCGGGTCGTCGCCCGACGGTTGCTGCGCGGGGCAGCAGACCATCGGACGGCGCGACGACGCCCCGTCCGGCACGCTCCCCTGCACGCGGCTATTTTTCTTTTTTTGCTGCTATTTTCGTGCTTCGTTTTGACAAGGGATTATACCGAAAGCATCCCTCGAAGAGCCGGCCAGCGCCGTAGAGGATCCCCGATCCTCAAAAAAAAGAATTCGGCGCATATCCTCGCTCGCCTTGTCCGGCGCCGCCGCGCGGCCGGCCCCGGCTGCGCCCGGCCTCATCACCACGCACGGCGGCGATGCTCACCTCTCCGCAGTCTCACCGTTCGGCTCGCCGTCGGCTCCTCGGCTCCGCCGCCCGTGTCGGCCTCCTCCTCGTCTCCGCCGCCTGTCTCGGCCTCCTCCTCCTCGCCGCACGCCAGCCTAGCCGGCTCTTTGGCTTTTTCGAAGGTGGCGCAGAGGAGGTGGCCGATCCGGCGCCGCCCGCTGCTCACGCCGATCCGCTGACGGCGCGATTCTCTCGAGCAAATCCCGACACGCTGCTGAGGAGGCGGGACGGCGTCGAGCCGCCGACTCCGCGCAGCACCGATACGAGCGGCGCCTTGTCTTTGACCAAGTGGGTGTGGGTCTTGTGGCAGGTGGGGTGGGTGTACGGCAAGGAGGACGCCGACGCAAGCCTCGCTGAAGCCGAGTCCGCCTTCGAGAAGGCCGAGACGCACCTCGAGACGGCCGGCACGTCGCTCGACGCAGTCCCCACTGCAAAGGAGGAATGGACTGAGAAAGAGCCACGCTAGGCTGTAGGCGCGTCTCTCGGAGCACAGGCGCTGGGCCCGTTTGCCTCTCGATCCGCGACGACGCGCGACGCACTCGAAAAGGCACTGCTTCTCGATGGACTCGACGGTGACGAGCGAGACGAGGCCACCGACACCGTTGCCGCTGCCGCCGACACCGCCGCCACCGCCGCCGCCGCCGCAACCGCCGCCGCCGCCGGCATCGTCCCCGCGTCCAGCCGTGAGATCGACAGCTTCGTGGGCGGAGGGTGGACATGGCCGTGGGAAAGCGAGCCGCCGCCGCCGCCGCGATGCGACCGACCCACTCCGAAGGCCGCGGTGTCTTTCCCGGAACGGCTGGTGGGGCGGAGTGAGTGGGCAAGGCGGACGCAGCGGCAGGGCGGCAGGCCGGGCAGCTACAGCGGCTATGTCAACGTCACTCCCACCGACTGGCTCTTTTACTGGTACTTTCGCGCCGACAACACCGGCTCGCGCACGCCCAAGCCGCTGCTCGTCTGGTCCAACGGCGGGCCAGGCTGCTCGGCGATGGAGGGCGCGACGACAGAGATCAGCCCGCTGCGGCTGTTCGACATCAAGCGCGGCTGGGCGAGTGCGACGGGGCAGCTGTCGGACAACGCGTTCGCGTGGAGCGCACACGCGAGTTTGCTCTTCGTCGACCAGCCCAGGTACGTCGGCTACTCGTTCGGCTCTGGCCCGCACGTCACAAGCTCTGCGCAGGCCGGCCAAGACATGGTGGCGTTTCTGATCGGCTGGCTCCGCCTCTTCCCAGAGCACGCGCAGGCCGACGTCATCCTCGCGTCGGAGAGCTATGGCGGGCACTACGTCCCCGCATGGTCGGACGCCATTCTGGCGCACAACGACGGCGCGGCGGCAGAGGAGCGGATCCGGCTCCGCGGCTTGCTGATCGGGAACGGCAAGATCAACCAGCGCTTCGCCAGCAACGACAACTTCGAGGCCTTCCTCTCGCAGGCCCACCTGCTGCCGCCCGGGCGGGCGGCGTCGCAGCGCGCGCCGTGGGAGAACGAGTACAGCTGGCGTGTGCGGTCTCAGCTGCTGGGCGAGGCGGCGCAGTACCTCGGTTACACGCCAAACGGTTACGACTACCGCGTGCGCGCGCTGGCGTGCCCCGCCTGCGTGCAGTACAACTATACCGCGTGGAGCAGCTGGTTCCTGACGGACGAGGTGAGGCGGGCGCTTCACGTCTGTGGAGACGCGGGCCGCGGTGCCTTCGCCGGCTCTGCGGCGGGCTGCATCCGCATGCCGGGCTTCAGCGACGACTCAGTCGGCGACGGCCACTCGGAGGCGCTCGGCCGCAGCCTGGACCGAGGCGTCAAGGTGGCGCTGCTGTACGGCAAGCAGGACTCGGTCTGCGACTTTGTGCAGGGCCTCGCCACCGCGGATCACTTGCCGTGGTCGGGCGCCGCCACATTCCGATCCGCAACGATGGCGCCGCTGCGGCTGCTCGGCGCGGAGATTGGGCAGTGGAAGGCGAGCGGCGGGCTGTCCTGGTACCAGATCGACGGCGCGGGCCACATGGTGCCGCTCGACGCGCCTGCGGCGGCGCTGGGTGTGCTGGAGCGGCTGGTGCGAGAGATCGAGAGGGGTAGCCCTCGCCAGGAGGCCGACTTGGACTTCGCAGCATGAGTAGTTTGCAGTCGCACAGCACGTGGTTCTGTCTCACGTCTCGGGCTGAGCCCTGGCTGTCAGGCTGTCAGGTGCTGTCAGGTGATCTGTCGGGCTGTCGGGCAGCTGTCAGGCACTGTCAGGTGCCTCTGTCAGACCAGCTGTCAGGTGCTGTCAGTGCTGTCGGGTGCTGTCGGGTGCGTGTCTGACAGTCGAGGGGCTCTGTAGCTGTCGGGTGCTGTCGGAGCTGTCGGGTGTTGCTGGGTCAGACGCTGTCGGAGCTGTCGGAGCTGTCAGGCTGCTGCTGCTATCAGACGTTGGCTGTTGCTGTCAGGTGCTGTCCGGTGGTGCTGTCGGGCGGCGCTGTCAGGCTCTGACACACACCAGCCACACTTATGACACTATCAAGAGGAGACCACAGCAGGACTCTACTACAATACTCTAGCCTCTACTGTCTACACTCTGCTCTCTGCCTCCGCCCTGCTCCGGTCCCACCATCGGTTTTTCATGGTGTGGACGTCACCATCTTCTTGTCTGCCGCGCACTGAGGGAATAGGCAATAGCAGTAAAGCAGAGTGGCATGGTGTGTAGTGAGCAATGAGAGGTCGTCTGTACTGCTACGCATATGTAGTCGCCCAGAATGCACAGATCGGCCATGTTATGTAAATACGCGCCCGCGATCCATAGTGCGTCGGCCAGACGTCGGTATTTCGGTGTCGTGCGCCCGAGCCAAGTGGCGCCTGAGGGAGCTACAAATGTCTTGCCCCGGGCGTATTACGAATCTGTCTTCTGCATCCACCTTCGGCCGATCGGGGTGTGCCTCTCAAGGCGCGCTACGCCCCACGTACTACGCACACGCATTCCGGATTCGAGTGAGAAGTGGTGGCCGACGGGGGTTACGCCTCACGCATTGGCTAGTTCCATTTCACTCTGACACGCTAATCTTGAAAACGTCCAACGGAGCTCCGTGTTGCTCCCAGCGCCCTCCCCCGCGCTTCCTGCGGCCCTAGCCGATGGTACTAGCATGGGAGGTCATCTGGCTACCGCGAGAGCGACCCAACTCGTCGACATCGTCCGATGATGGTGCCTCAAAGTCAGCCTTCGGAGGCTATCGTGGGGTCGAGCCGGCAGTAGCCGTGACATGTGGTTCCACCACCCCTCGTAGTCTTTGCCTCTGACCGCCACCGTTCCCAGGCTGCCTAATGGGATGGAAAGGAAGGCTCGGCGAGCGTATAGAAGCGTGCTCGACCTCGTCGTGGCAACCTGCACGGCATCGCTGGCAGGCGCGATGAGCGTCGTGCCACCTGACCCGAGACGGGTCGCAGGCGTCGTACCGAGCGCGTCGAGACCGTGTCCTGATGTGATCTGCACGGGTGAGTCACGTCGGCGTCAAAGGAGCGACGTGCGACCTGTCAGAGCTTGATCTCCGATCTCAGCGGCGGCGAGTCGTCTCCGGCGCGCGACAAAGGTACATCCCCAGGACGCGCAGAGGCAGCTGCGACCCAGCGGAGTGGACGGTAACGCACCGCGCCACCTGCTGTGCGTTACCGTCCACTCGGCGGGGTCGCAGCTGCCTCTGGAAGGCACCGAGATGTACCTTTTTCGCGCAATGGTCAAAATCAAGGTTTTGTAACGCGAGCTGTGCCACAGTGAAATGGAACTAGCCATTACGCATACGTTTTACGCATTCGCACGCCCAAGGTGTCAGAGAGGGCCTACGCACCACGTACTACGCACACGCATTCCGGATTCGAGTGAGAAGTGGTGGCCGACGGGGGTTACGCCTCACGCATTACGCATACGTTTTACGCATTCGCACGCCCAAGGTGTCAGAGAGGGCCTACGCACCACGTACTACGCACACGCATTCCGGATTCGAGTGAGAAGTGGTGGCCGACGGGGGTTACGCCTCACGTATTACGCATACGTTTTACGCATTCGCACGCCCAAGGTGTCGGAGAGGGCCTACGCACCACGTACTACGCACACGCATTCCGGATTCGAGTGAGAAGTGGTGGCCGACGGGGGTTACGCCTCACGCATTACGCATACGTTTTACGCATTCGCACGCCCAAGGTGTCAGAGAGGGCCTACGCACCACGTACTACGCACACGCATTCCGGATTCGAGTGAGAAGTGGTGGCTGACGGGGGTTACGCCTCGGACGCATTACGCATACGTTTTACGCATTCGCACGCCCAAGGAGCAAGGTGTCGGAGAGGGCTTACGCACCACGTATTACGCATACGTATTACGCATCCCCCCCCCTCCCCTGAACCCTACCCCTCTGCCCCCTACCCCCCCCTAACCCCTAAACCCCTCGCGCTAAATTTGCGCTAAATTTGCGCTAAATTTGCGCTAAATTTGCGCTAAAGTGCGCTAAAGATGCAGTAGATAAACACTTCACACCGCACTAAATTTAGACCCAAGCGCCCTCCTTTGTATTCGCCCCCCCCACACGCCTTCCTTCCGGTATAAGCAGCGAAAGCGATTTTTTTTATTTTTTGTTGCCTCGCCACGCGCGGGCAGAGCCAGTCGACTCGGAGCGGGCCTCGCTCCAGACCCCTCCCCACCGCCTCTCGTGATCGCTGCCGGCGATGGGAGACCTGGAGGACACCATCGAGGTCGTCGACCTCCCCAACTTTCGCCTCGAGGGTGCCTCGGCCTTTGACGTCGACGCGTCCGGCTCTGGTGCCACCGCCGCCGCCAGCCTACCCTTGCCCTCGCCTCTGGTTTGGCAGCCTCTGATCCACCGCGCCGCGGCCGCCGCCCTGTCCTCGCGCCGCTCCGCGGCCGGCAGTGCCTGCTGGTGACTTGTCGCTGGCTTCGCCCGGCCTCGCAGGCACGACCGCGGAGGTGTACACGAGCGCGACGGTGGAGCTGCCGGAGGTGGTGCGCCTCTTCGTCGTCTACTTCAACAAGCAGCTCAAGTCGGGCAACGTCTACGAGGCCGCCGCCAGCCCCTCCCTCCCCGCCACCTGCCACCCGCCCCTCCGCCGCCCCGCCCCGCCCCCTTCACAAGCAGACTCCCCCCCCCCCCCACCCCACCCCCTCGGCAGGTTCACTCCGCCTACGAGGCGACCTTCAACAAGCTCACCGACCGCCTCTACAAGACCTCCCCCTGGCCGACTGCCGAGGTCGTCTCTCCGCTCGTCGGGGGCGAGATATGGGGAGATATGGGGAGATCTTGGGGAGATGTTGTAGGTCGTCTCTCCGCTTGTCGGGGGCGACGCCACCTTCCTGCTCCTCTACCGCGAGCTCTACTTCCGCCACCTCTACTCGCGCCTGACGCCGACCCTGCAGCAGCGGATCGACTCGTGGGCGAACTACGAGGCGCTCTTCTCGCTGCTGCTCGACGGAGACGCGCCGGCAGACTTGGTGAGCTAAAGACGGCCGGCCGTCTTTGGTGCCGCGTCCCTTCCCCTTGAGAGGGGTCCCTCCTCCTGGGACGTTAGGCGCTCCCTAACCAGTGGATCTGGGACCTGGTCGACGAGCTCATCTACCAGTTCCAGGCGTGCAGTGGGCAGTGCTCCTAGCCCCGCCCGCGGCACCGCGCGCCAGCCAAGGGGGAGGAGCCGCCCGCTGCCCGCAGGCGTGGAGCATGTTCCGCCAGCGGCTCAAGTCGAAGAGCGCGGAGGAGATGTCCCTCCTCCAGCAGCGGAGCATAATGACCAGTGACTAGTGAACAGTGAATCATCAATACTCAGGAGATCGCCATCCTCAAGCAGCGGACCGACGTCTGGAGCGTGACCTCCGTGCTCGGCATGCTCGCGCCGGACGGCGGGGCGGGGAGTCGAGCCACGCCATTGATTCGGCTGTCTGAGTGACTGCGTAGGTCTTGCTGCGCCGGCTCGCGGAGCGGGCACTTCTAGGAGCCTTCTAGGAGCCTTCTAGGAGCCTTCTAGGCATGCTGCACCGGATGGCCGAGCGGGGAAAGGAGCCGCGCTTCGCCTCGGTGCCGCTGTACGAGATCGGCGGCTACTTCGCGACGGTGGGGCTGCTTCGGGTGCAGTGCTTGCTGGCGGACTACACGCTCGCGCTCAAGACGGTGGAGGCTCGATCTCCTATGAGATGATTACTGTGTGTGTCACTGATCTGTTCTTGATGTGTGTAGGTGGAGGCTGTCGACCTCTCCCGCAAGGGGCTCTTCACGAAGGCGCGCCACGCCCCCCCCCCCCCCCGCCGCCGCTAGCTGACCGCTGAGCAGACTTTTCTTGCACTGCTTGAGAGCGCGCGGCTCCTCTCCTCTCACCACCTCGCCCCCACCCCACCCCCCCCCACCCACACACACACACACACCACCACCACCACCACCACCACCACCACACCCACACACACAAAGACAGACACGGCGTGAGAGCTTGTTGGGCAGGTCACCTCGTGCCACATCTCCCCACATCTCCCCACATCTCCCCACATCTCCCCACATCTCAGGTCACCTCGTGCCACATCTCCGTCTTCTACTACGTCGCGTTCGCCTACCTCATGAGCCGCCGGTACGTCGACGCGATCCGCACGCTCTCGCAGATCCTCTTCTACATCGGCCCGCGCCAAGCAGGACCGCAGCCCGCAGCTGTGAACGGCGCCTCTTCACGCCCCTCGGCCGTGAACAGGCCGCACCAAGCAGTACCACACACGCTCCGCCCAGTTCGAGCAGATCCTCAAGAAGAACGAGCAGATGTACGCCTTGCTCGCCATCGCTATCTCGCTCTGCCCGCAGCACCAGGCGCCATCTCTCCCCATACCTCCCCATATCTCCTTGCTCGCCATCGCTATCTCGCTCTGCCCGCAGCACAAGGGGTGGGGAGATATGAGGGGATATGGGAGATATGGGGGAGATAACTCTGCCCGCAGCACAGGCGTTAAGGGGGGGAGG
>NW_005199443.1:179159-184469 GCF_000372725.1 Emiliania huxleyi CCMP1516 | reverse complement strand
AATAGGAAGAATTCAACAGGACAGCATAAAAGATAAGAATCAGTGGTACTAAGAGAATAGGCCATTAAAGGACCACAGCAAATGAACGCCCCGGAAAAAAAAATATTAAAAACCTTGGTAAGGGGCGGGTGCGTAAGTCGCATGCGTACTGCGCGCGGGCAGCGCCGGCTCGCCGCAGAGAGAGACACGCACTCCCGCCACTCACTCCCGCCCCGCTGACGTGCTCGTGCACGAACCAGGCGGACGAGAACATCTCCCCACATCTCCCTACACACCCCCACATCCCCCCACATCTAACATCTACATCTCCCCGCGTCTCCCCGCGTCTCCCCACACCCCCCCCCCATCTCCCCACATCCCCCCACATCCCCCCCCCATCCCCCCCCATCCCCCCACATCTCCCCCATCTCCCCCCATCTCCCACCATCTCCGTGGTAGGTGGACGAGAACATCAGCTCGACGCTGCGCGACAAGTACGGCGACCGCATGCTCCGCATGCAGGCCAACCTCACCGACCTGGCGGCCTACGAGGAGTCTAGGAACCTTCTAGGAACCTTCTAGGAACCTTCTAGGCCAACCTCACCGACCTGGCGGCCTACGAGGAGCTCTTTGCCTTCTCGTGCCCAAAGTTCCTCTCCGCTGCGCCGCCGCCGTACGAGGCGCCGGAGGACTACCACCCGCAAGAGGCGCGCCGGCTGCAGCCCGCTAGGAGTCGGAGTTCTGATGAGTCTTGCATCAGCATCACCGCCATTCGTGCTCTCATTCTTAGGCGTACCGGCTGCAGCTCAAGCTCTTCCTGGCCGAGGTGAAGCAGCAGGCGATGCTGCCCACCGTCCGCTCTCTCCTCAAGCTCTACACCACCATCGGCATCCCAAAGCTCGCGGAGCTGCTCGACGAGGTGGAAAGCGGCTACCCAGTTGAATGAACTCATTGACTAGCGTTACTTACTTCATTGACTGCTGCGACGAGGCGGAGAGCGGCGGCGACGCTGAGGGCGCCTTCCGGGAGCAGCTGCAGTGTCTCAAGCACAAGACGCACGCGCTAGTCCACTCTGGCGGATCGCCCATCTCCGGCTCCCTCGCCTCGAGCTGCTCAGGAGATGTCTCAGGACGTGTGTCTAAGAAGTGTCTGGGGGGGTGTCTAGGCTCCCTCGCCTCGAGCGCCGATGTCGACTTTTACGTGGACGGCGACATGGCGAGGGCCGGCAGGGCCCTCCACTCCTCCTCTCCCGCTTTCGGTGGACGCCGTGCTGCGCTCCTCTCTCTAGGCGCACGTGGCGGACAGTTCCCTCACGCGCCGCCACTCGGACTATTTTGTCCGCCAGATCGGGAAGCTCGACGAGATCATTGCGAACATCAAGGCGCCGGCGCCGTGAGGCATGCGGAGGCGCCGCAGTCGCCCCCCGCTGGCGAGGCGCGTCCGCGCAGTCGGGGCGTGCGTTGGCTTTACTACCCCCCCCCCCCCCCCTGTCCATCGCTTGCTCGGCTCGGCAGCACGCACAGGCCAGTCGATCGGCGTCGTCGCACGGCCGGGCCGCGCGGGACGGGGAGGGAGCGGGGGGTGGAGATCCGTAAATTCGTAAATGTGTAACAAAACCACCAGAGACTCCGACCCCCACCGGCCACCGCACCCAGCTACCAGGCAGGCAGAGACACAGCACTCGCGTCACGCTGAGAGCCGGAGGCTGGCCTCTCTCCCCAATACTAGGGTTGTCAAACGTTAACTTTTTGGGCCTAAATCCCGTGACGAAAAACGAACACACACCAAGCGCTAAAAGCGTGAGGAGGACACGGTTTCGAATTCGTACTAGTAAGGAGCATCTGAGCAAAATTGAGCCCGCTCAGGTGCGAACAAAAAAGATATAAGCGTCGAGCAGGTTTCGAACTGGGGACCTCCCGCCAGCAGGATTGGTCGAGGCTTCCCCGGTCCTCACTGGCTTGCCGGGGTCATGGGCCCCCCCCCTCTATAGCGCCGCCGGAGGCGGCGTAGCTTCCGAGAAGCTCGGTCAGACACACGGCACACGGGGGGAGAGACGGACACCACATCATTACGAATGACGCAAAAATGCGTCACGAGAGCGTGTAGAATGGCTACTTTCGCCGAGAGCGCGCTGCAGGCGCACCTGGTGTACGGCCCCGGAATGACGGTCACTGATTAAAGTTGGGCGCCTTTGGTCGAGGCTTCCCCGGTCCTCACTGGCTTGCCGGGGTCATGGGCCCCCCCCGGTCGACAACTGCCGGCGACGGCAGCCATACTGCGGATGAGCCCATACTAAGACGGTCGGCCGGCGCGCACAAAGGCGATGGGTATGCGAAATCCAGATCCATCGTCAATAATGGGAATCTTCGGGCGCCCAGGGCAGCTGATGGCGGGATTGGACGAATCAAAATCGTGTCGAAATCCAAACGGATTGCGCATGGTCCGGGTCGAGTAAAGCACGGCGTCGCAATTGGGCATTACGAGCACATGAAGCCAACAGTGCCACCATGATAAAGCCAAATTAGGGCGGTGCCGATGGCCTCGACATAGGAGGGGCCGTTGGCGGTGTCGACGCCAATGCCGGGTGACGGGTCGGTCACAGTGCGGTGCAACACAGCAATGTCGGGCACGATAAAGTGCGTAGACATGGAGTCGACGAAAGCCAAATTGCTGAAGCGATCCCAGGGGGAGGGGAATTGTAGGAGGAGCGATGGCGCCATAGGCGGCGTTGCAGGCATAGCCAAAACTACGCAAGGCCCCATGGAGTTGTGCTCGCACATGCCAGGCGCCCAGGTGGTGGCTGGCATATAGAGTGCAAGGCTTGTCCATGGTAGCGTACACGTTGGAGCTGCCATGGTGGTCGACGCTGTCATGTCGGTGGTGGTGTCGGCCTCGGCGATGCAATAGTCGAGGCCATACTGGCCGGAGGATAAGCCATACCTAGGTACTCGATAGCGGTCCCGCCATAGGCATAGCTGCCGCATAGAAGCAGGAGGCTAGACAGAGGCCGCATCGCGTCAGAGAGTGCTGTCACAAGTTTGATCCAAAACAACCACATACAAGACGGTCCCGCGCCTCGCCGCTAAGACGGCTACACGACCGCGGCTCGTGTGCGTGTAGCCGTCTTTTGTCTCTCCGTAGGACCGAGTGACTTCGAGAAGTCACTCTTCAAAGCGTTCACACGAGGCATCGCGACCGTTTCTTGCGCCGATCTTTGATCAAAATCAAGGCTAACCAGCCTAGAGATGACCCCTAGACACTCACCTACCTTGCCGACAGCCCACTGCGTCCGTCTGAAGCACCTCAAGTACGCCGGTGAGACGCCCGAAACGGGGTGACTTCTAAAAGTCACTCCGCATGTGGGCCGCCCTCGCGGTCGTCTGACGCGCCCTCCGGCCGCCGCACACTCGCCACTCACCCCGTCTCACCTCTAGATGATGCGGCGGCGCGCACGGGGCACTGCGGCTGCCGGCGCCGCGGCGGCCGGCGCCGCCGCTGCCGGCGCAGGCGCAGGCTCAGGTCGCCGGTACGGCGATGGACGATCGCCGCGTCGCGGCGGGGGGGTGCTGCTGTGCCCGATGCGACGGCTCCTCTTCGAGCAGGTGCTTGGCAAAGCCGGTGAGGGTCGCCAGCTTTTGTCCCGACCGGGCTGCAGATCGCGTAGCCAACCTGGCTCGGGTCCGGGAAGCACTGTGTGCAGTGGTAGGACCGCATGTACCCGCACTGATGCTTCTTGCTTGAACACGAGCACAATAAACACGAGCACAGACGCCGTGTCGCCTAGGGCTGTCCGCCTCAAACGTCGCACGGCGCCTCGAATTCGCGCAGACCAATGTAGTCTCTGAGGTAGGCGGCGGCGCGCAGTAAGCGCAGTAACGCATGCATTCGATTTGGATACCGGCGCTTGCGTGGGAGCGCAGACAGCGTCGGCCGCGGTGTGCCAGCGAATGTGGTGGTCCTCTTGTCCACTGCGTCCGAGCCGAACCAGCTGTCCACACGAGAAGCGGCGGCGCGTGGAAGAGCCACGACGAGGTCGACCGCCTCGACCAGTCAGCCTCCGGCACAGCATTGGGTGCCTGCATGTCGCCGGATTGCGTCGCTTGTGTCATCGCGTAGCGGTGCGGAGGCAGCGCCGTATATCGCCTCTTGCCCGCGGGGACGAGCGCTCAGCGCAATCGTCTCGAGGAAGGAGAAAACAATTTTATCACGCAGTCTCCAAGTGAACGCCGCCAAGCTGCTCTAAGAGCCTCTCCCGTCGCGGCCCGACTGGGGCCGAGTCCGCGGGGGCTCGCCAGGGGCTCGCACGGTGCACGGGCCGACGCTAGAGCACGTACTGTGCGCGCGGGGGCGAGTGACTTCGAGAAGTCACTAAGTGACTTCTTGAAGTCACTCCTACAGATAGACACTTTGTCCGGAGTGAATACCACAACGCGCTCGTCGGTGACGGTGTCCCCCGATTTCGCCGCGGTCGGCGAACCTCGACAGCGCTTTCGGTGGCATGCAGCTCTTTGCGACAGAAGCCTGGAGAGCAGCTCCTCTGTGCAGAGTGTGTGAGCAGCCTACTGTGCGGCTCGCCCTCACTGGCCCTCAGTCACTTGTGCTGCGGCTTGTGTGAGCGACACTGCTCGGCGACTGCCGGCACACACTGTGAGACCATGGGTGTGAGGTAAAACCACGCTACCAGCGCTTGGTCACATCGGCCCCGAGGTCAGATCCATCTACTCTGTTGATGACAAGACTTGTCTACTCGCTGGAGCCGAGCAGGAGGGCCCGGCGCACAACCCCCTGGTCAACTCACCCTCCACACCCCGTATCGCGTGTGCCGATTGCCGTAATATCGCGCGCGGAAAAAACGCGCGCGCCGCCATGGTGGCGGAATATAGTGTTAATGCCCGAGAACAGAGGACTCGTGGAGGCACGTGGCGATTTCCGCGTGTGCGCTAGGTGCAGGTCTGGTGGTGCAGAGGTTGCTGGCTGGCACGGCACTCGAGACACGCGCGCGAGGGTCACACTCACAGGGTCTCACACACGACTTCACAATCTTTCATTCAGGTCGCTCAGGTGGCGTAGAGGGTGGAGCCAGAATCTATGGTCTATGGACTATGCCGAGAAAGTGTATGCTGCTTGAGAGTTGAGAATCCGCCCAAGGTGGCTCGAGTCTCGGCCCTTCGCGCCGTGCCGTCTTCACCGACTGCGCTTGTGCGGCCGCTGCGCTACCCCCGCCGTCCCGAACGCCGCCGCAACGCCCGCCCCGCCGGCCGGCCGCGGCTTTGCCTTGGCCTGCGGGTTTCGGTTCTCGTCGAGCGGCAGCCTGCGCGCCTTAAAGGGTGG